>NC_133619.1:338635619-338788119 GCF_048593235.1 Sminthopsis crassicaudata | reverse complement strand
GTTATACATATGTTATATATTTGTGATTTGCAAATCATTTTACATATGTTAACATATTTATTCCTCAAAAGTGCACTGATGTTCCCATTTTCCTGAAGAGTAAACTGAGGCTAAAGGAAATTAAGGAAATTGACCAGGATCACATAGTTACTAAGCGGCAGAGGCAGGATTTGAACTCTGTTCTTCATAATTTCTCTTACAGATCTCTAAACCATTGTGCCATCTAGTTTGCTGGGCTTTATTTTTCTTAACAGTGAAATGAGGCGGCGTGGACTGGATGGACTTTGAGGTCTCTTCCAGCTTTGGATCTTTGATTCTATAATGGAGATTTCAACCCAATTTTAACTTCATGATTAAGTTTTAGAGAGCTGCCTAAGACTGAGAGTAATTAAGAATTGCCCATTGTTACAGAACTCGTATATTTAAAATAGGGGAGATAGGATTGAATGAGATCTTCCTCTCTCTAGGCCCAGCCCTCATCCATTACACCATTCTCCCTCTCATTCATTCTTCTCTTTGACAGCCCTACAGCAGAATCTCAGGGCAGCTAAGGGATGTCATAGTGCACAGAGCACTGGACTTGGAATCAGACATCTTCCTGAGTTCAAATCCAGGCTTGGACATTTACTAGCTATGTGATCTTAGGCAAGTCACTTAACCCTGTTTGCCTCGGTTTCCTCATCTGTGAAATGAATCGGAGAAGGAAATGGCAAACTATTTCTGTATCTTTGCCAAGAAAATTCCAAGTGGGGTTGGGAAGAGATGATAGGACTGAAACAATACAACAAAACAGAATTTCACTGCTCTCCAGCCCCTACTTTTGATTAAGAGATGTGTGGGGTAAGTATTCAGAAAATAAAGCGACTCTTTTGGCAAATAAATTAGGTCTGAGGGTTCAGTACTTAGAGAGGGAAAAAAAAAACAGTGTGGAAATCTTATAGAGATCATGAGTGGGCAGAAAAGGGGAAAGGAGGGTAAGATGTAGCTGAAAGGGCAGCCCAAAACTTAGGAGTCAGAGGCAGGAAAGCTGTAACCCAAACCAGAGTGGTAGAGAAAATCCGGAAATCACCCCAGGCTAAGGCCTCATGAGCCAAACTTGGGAGAAGAATGGGCATTAAATCCTTAAGCAAGGAAAAGAACAGTCCAGCCAAAGAGACAAAAAAAAGGGGGGGGGGGAGGAGTCAGGTTTCTGTTGGAATGAAATGCTTCTAAAATGCTGTTTTCCAGGGGATGACCCTAGTGTGACCTCATCCTAGTTCAAACAATTCAGCTCCTTCCCTCGATGCCTTTCTTCCCTTTCTCTGTCTCTTAGCAATATTTCCAAAATAGCTTTTATTGGGACTTTTTTTTAATCTCACTTACATTTTCCAATGTTTAGATTTTCTTCTGAATTAAATGAGACCAAGTCCTTTTCCTTCCCAGGATAAGGAAGGAACATTAAGTTTTTTAGGATACAGTTTGTGCTACTTAGTATCTGCATGACTAGTTGCTTTATATCTGTAGTCCTTAGTTTTCTCGTCTGTAAAGTGAAATTGTTTAAACTAAGGAAGATCCCTAACATCTAACTAGCTATTCTGTTCTATGGTTCTATAGCCTCTCAGTATTTTTTGGAAAGCTTCCAAAGGAGATAGTTTCCCCTGATTCCAACTTGACCCTTGAATCTAGCTTCATAGTCAAATTTTGCTGCACTAAGATAGAAAGTCATTTTTTTCTAATAATATACTTCTTTTCATTAAAGCACAAAATCCTAGTCCTTAGAACTAGAAGGGGATTTTGAGTTAATCTAGGATGCCAGAGGCAATTAGATGGCTCAGTGGATAAAGTCAGAAAGATTTGAGTTCATTCATTCATTTATGGCTTTTTTTTTTTTTTTTGAGAGGTATTTGGGGTTAAGATCACGTTTGAATTCAGGTACTCCTGACTTCAAGGCTGGTGCTCCATCCACTGTGCCATCTAGCTACCCTGAAGATACACGTTCAAATCCAGCTTCAGATACTTATTAGTTGTGTGACCCCAAGTAAGCCACTTATCCTCTGTTCATCTAAGTTTCCTCATCTATAAATGAAGCTAATAATAGTACCTACCTTCTAGGATTGTTGTAACAATCAGAAGAGATGGTATTTGTAAAGTGGTAGGCGCTATATAAATGCTTGTTATTATTATTATTATCACAATTCTTACCTTAAATATGACTATTCTCCACATCTCTGATAAAGTTAAAAGGTAATTTAACTTCTTTTATGTGTGTGTCCCAAAAGTATTAATTTGATTTAATATCTTAATGAATTTGTTATTGTTGTTGTTTGTTCTTAATTCCCAAAGGGGACCATGACATCAGGGAGGTGATGTCGTGAAATGCAAGTGAATTGGATTTAAGGGAGTGAGGGAGGACTGTGCAATGTCACCTGCCCCATTTTCCCCTCCAGAGCCATCTGCGACCAGGGACAAGATATAGATCAGGATGTTGGAGATGGCACTGGATGCAGTAGGAGACTTTAGTCTTTTTAAATTAAGGTCTTCAACAGGTCTCAGTTTGTCTGAGGCTGCATTCATTCAATGATTAAGGTTAGGTAGCAAATGAGGCAAAGAACCTCTTCTTTCATGTAGTCCAAAAAATTTAAATAAATAATAACTAAAACTGGAAGGGGAAGACCCTCAAGGAATCTCCCTGGAGTGGAGAGAATATCAAGGAAAAGGGTAAGCAACAGTGTCACAAGCAGAAGGTACAGAAGGATGAAGACTGAAAAAGGAATATTAGATTTTGGCAATTAAGAGCTCACTGATAACTTGGGGAGAATAGTTTTAGTTGTATGAGGTCAGAAGCCAGAGTGCAAAGAGTAAAGGAAAAAAATTGAGAGGAAAGGAAAATAATATTTTTATTATTAAAGCTTTTTTATTTTCAAAACATATGCATAAATAATTTTCAACATTCATCTTTGCAAAAACTTGTGTTCTAATTTTTCACTCCTTACCCCCATCCTCTCCTCTAAATGGAAAGTAATATAATATATGTTACATATGAGCAATTCTTTTATACATATTTCTACAATTACCAAGCTGCACAAGAAAAATCAGATCAAAAAGGGGAAAATGAGAAAGAAAATAAAATGGAAGAAAACAACAACAAAAAGAGTGAAAATACTATGTTGCAATCCATACTCAGTTCCCACAGCCCTCTCCCTGGGCATAGATGGCTTTCTTTATCACAAAACCATTGGAACTGGCCTGAATCATCTCATTATTGAAAAGAGCCATGTCCATCAGAATTGATCTTTGTATACACAAATAGCTGTTGCTGTGTACAATGATCTCCTGATTCTGTTCATTTCACTCAGCATCAGTTCATGTAAGTCCCTCCAGGCCTCTCTGAAATCATCCTGCTGATCATTTCTTATAGAATAATAATATTTCATAACATTCATACATCTTAACTTATTCAGCCATTTCCAAATTGATGAGCAACTCCTCTTGCCACTACAAAAATGGCTGTCACAAACATTTTTGCACATCTGTGTCCTTTTTCCTCCCTTTTGATCTCTTTGGGATAAAAGCTCAATAAAGACACTGCTGGATCAAAGGGTATGTACAATTTGATAGCCCTTTGAACATAGTTCCAAATTGTTCTCCAGAATGCTTGGACTAGTTAACAACTACACCAACAAAGTATTAGTGTCTCAGTTTTCTCAAATCCCTTTCAACATTTGTCATTATCTTTTCCTGTCATCTTAGCCAATCCTGAGAGATGTGTAGTGGTACCTCAGAGTTGTCTTAATTTGCATTTCTCTAATCAATAGTGATTTAGAGCACTTTTCTGTATGATTAGAAATTTCTTCATCTGAAAATTGTCTGTCCATATCCTTTGACTATTTATCAATTGGAGAATGGCTTGAATTTTTACAAACAAATTTTATACATTTTAGAGAAGAAGCCTTTATCAGAAAACTTGAATGTAAAAATGTTTTCCCAGTTTGTTGCTTCCCTTCTAATCTCCAAAGACATCTGTCCATTTGTCTCTCCTATCCCACTTTAGAACAGATTCATTGGCTGGAAGGCTCTTCTTTATTTTGAGTTGAAATCAATAGCTCTGCTATGACTTTTAATCACTGAATTTATTCCACTCCAACAAATTTATACAAAATATTTGTATGTCTTTTTCCTCTGCTTTCCAACTCTCCCTACCCCCAAACAGAAACAAACATGAAGAATCTGATCATCTTTAGACATTTATCATCACTTCACAAATACCTACCTTTCTCCTGTTGGCCTTAGTTTTCATCTTGCCAAAAACTCCCTTAGAGGGTGGATAGAAGAGTGAAATCCCCAATTAATCAGTTTTGCTATGAGTTAGCACTTCTGTATATATTTTATGGAGACAGGAAGGGTTAAACTAATTATTTAAATAATTATCTCTGCCCTACATGGACATTCAAATGTACAGATCTAAATTAGTTTTACTTTAAAAGTTCACACCAAAGATTTTTAATTCTCAAAATAAAGGAGGTATGATTATGATAATGGATCATTGAATTATACATTTAGAGCTTTACAGGACCTTAAAATTAATTTAGCCCAATCTGTATTTTCTGGAAAAGTAATGAAAGCCCTGAAAGATGAGCTGATTTTTTCAGGGTCACATAAGTAATAAGTGTTGGAGAGCTGGAATCTTCCAAATTTATAATTCTTTCCATTACACCAGGCTTATGAGAACTTCATTCATTCATTCATTCATTCATTTATTCTTCCATTCATTCATTTGTGCATGTATGCATTTTTACATTAATTTATTCATAAACCAAACATTTATTACACTAAAGTAGAAACAAACAAACAAATAAGAATATAAAGAGTTGCTTTTTTAAAGGGAAAAAAGCATAGGACTTAAGAATGGAGACAACTTCCATGTCATCATTAAGCAGGCAGTTAAAAGCTATGAATAGGTAGGGATAGAGGTTTCTACTTTTACCATGATGAACATAGATGACAAAACAATGTGGAAATTATTCCTCTGTTTTCTGGGTAAATTATAGATTTGATTGGTGCTTTAAATATGAAATAGATGATTTTATATTTGATCCTGAATGTGATAGAGAGCCACTGGCATTCAATGAATTGGGAGAGAGGTGTGACAGTTTATTGTTATAAAGTATTTGACATATTTTATCTCATTAGGGATTTGCCACATCTTTTTTATATAGATTGGGCAGGTAAGTGGTACAATGAATAGAATGCCAGACCTAGAGTCAGTAATACCTGGATTATAATCTGGGCTCAAACACATTCTAACCTGGTAATCCTATTTGTCTCTGTTTCCTAATCTGTAAAATGAGCTGGAGAAAGAAATGGTAGCCCACTCCAGTATCTCTGCCAAGAAAACCTCAAATGGGGTCACAGAATGAGACTTGGCTTGACAAGATTGTTCAGATCAGCTATGTTAAGTGAGTTATTTGTCTCTTTCCATGTCCAACTTCTCCCTTTTCTCCCATGCATAGTTGCTCCAAAAGGGATTCTGCTTGGACCCTGATGTAGTAAGAAAAGACTCTAGTAAAACAATGTCCTATTACAAACTTCCTTGGCAGAGTTTGCCATGGAGCGACAAGTTCTGACATGTGTGATGTCAGCTCTAGGCACACAAGTGAAAGCAGCAGATCTACTTTCTTCCATATCTAACTCTTGTTTTTCTCCATAGGGTAGTGAATCAGGAAGAAAAGTCATTTGCTATAGGAGTCCAATTCTTGCTGATGAGGCTGTTGGGTAAGTGTCTGAGTATCTCATTCATATTGTCAATTAATCATCTATTAAATGTCTACTATATGTTAGCTGCTAAATGTGCGGCAAGCATTGGGGTTACAAAGAAAGAAAAGGAGCTCATAGGACATAATATGCAAACAACTGAGTTCAAAAAGGGTATATTCAGGATTACTTGGAGATAATTCTTAGAGGGAAGGCATTAGCATTCATGGGGAGTTTTAGAGACATGATTTTACTAATTGTGGCTAATGAATAATTAAAAAAAAAAGAAAGACTTTTTTTTCCCAAAAGGTAAGACTAACTGATACTGGAAGGAAGCTAGGAAAATCAAGAGGCAAAAATAAGGTAGGAAGGAGTTCTAGGCATATAGTATCTGTAGGAGAGATACTTGGAGTTTGAGAGATGGTATGTTGTATGTGAGGAAAAACAAGGAGGTCATTGCCATAGATTGCAGAATATGGTGAGGAAACAAGATATAAACATATCCATAGACATAGACTAGTTGTAGATGTAGACATAGATAAAAGCCATAGACAAAGACACAGACATAAACATAAGTGGGCATCAATCACCCTGAATAAAGCTATTTTGTTTGGTTGCAAGGGCTCTAGGATTCTATAATGCATTCTACAAATGCATTATAGAAGAGGGCTTCTGAGACTTTTTCCACTTGTTACTCCTTTTTCAACCAGCAACTTTTTATGTGGCCCCATCTAAAATCTGAGCCAAGGTGCTTCTGTCAACATTTGTGCATGCACAGAGCAAACTGAACATGTTGTGTGTTCAAAACCAAGGCTGCAGTGAAGTTAAGCAATGCAACTTAGACACAGCTAGAAACACTTCAGTTTGGTTATGCATTTGATTTTGAGTTAATTTTTGGTCACTGTGATCAGAAACCTTTTACTGTTGCTAAATTTTTGCTACCCCCCACATTCAGTTATAGGATGCTATATGAGATCATGACCCATAGTTTAAAAAGTTTTGTTGTAGAAGACCAAAATTATCCAAAGCCAAACGTTTTTATTTGTCATGTTTTCATCCATACAAGGAGAGGCTTTATGGTTTAACTTGGGAAATTTAAGAGAGAGAAAATGAAGAGGGAAGAGAGATAATTAGGGAAGGATATTTAAGGCAGCACTTCTTTCCCCCTCTGCCCCTAGCTGGAACATTGGCAGATATCTTTGAAGCAGGACAGGAAGGGAAGGGACAACTGGGAATGTCTCTGGTGCATGATGCTCTTCAGGCTCTTGACAGGAAAAGGAATATGTGATGGTGCTCCTTGAACTTAGTACATACTTACACAGACCTTCATCCTTTCCAGTTTGATGACTGGCTCTACTAGAACGGACATTGGTCCTTCCTTCCAAAAACAACTTGGATATATGGCAGGCTCAAGAGCCATGGGGAAGGCTTGGTTCTCTAGCTCAAGGATGGCAAATTCAAATAGAAAATGAGGGTGTGGGAGGGACCCTAAAATATAAGTATCCTTACCAACAACATCTTGACTTAGAAAACTACATGTTAGCATTATCTGTGTTCTATTCTATTTTTGGTAATTATTCCTTTATTGCATTTTAATCTGATTTGGACCAAATCCAGAGAGTTGTCAGTAGTGTATGGCCATGTCCTTGACACCTTTGTAACATCATCTGATTGAATCCCATCTCTGATGTCATGGAAATAGACTCCAAACTGATTGTTTTTGGCAAGAAAGATTCCAAAAATGAGTGAGAATTAGGGGAAGGGAAGGATTTCTAGTTAGCCAAGAACCATTTTTTAATTAATAGTATTTTATCTTTTCAAATAAATGGAAAGACAGTTTTCAACATTCACCTATGCAAAACATTGTGATCCAAATTTTTCTCCCTCTCTTCCCCTTCCCCCTCCCCAAAATAGCAAGACATCATGTGCAATTATTCTAAACACATTTTTTCATGTTGCACAAAAAAAATCAGATCAAAAGGGGAAAAAAACAACAAGTAAACAAATAATAAAAAGGTGAAAATACTATACTTTGATCCACCGTCAGTCTCCATTGTTCTCTCTCTGGGTGCCGATAGCACTTTCTATGACAAGCCTTTTGGAATTGCCCAAGAAACATTTATAAGCACTTACTATGTGAAATGCATTGTATTAACTATTGAAGACACAAAGAAAGAAAACAAAGTCTGTGCTCTTAAGGAGCTTGCATTCTAATGGATAGGATAACTAATGGTAGTGATCTCAGAGAGGATGAATTTGTAGTGAGGGGACACCAAAAAGGGATTCTCAGTGAGTCTTAAAGGAAGCCAGGAGACATGTCCTCGTGTCATGGAAGGAATCGGAGACAAGGGGAATAGCAAGTAAGAAGATACCAAAGTTGGTAGATGGAATATGTTGTGGGCGGAAAAATAACAAAGTGTAACATCAAAGGAGTTCAGATTATGAAAGGCTTCAGAGACCAAAGGAAAAATTTTCTATCTAGTCCTAGAGGTTAAAAGGTGCCACTGGCATTTATTGAGTGGAATTTTCTAGGGAAGAGCAGTTTGTCTTTTTTGTGTAATTTTTAAAGATGTATTTTAAACATAAATGAGAAAAGAAAAAAAAAAACCATTGCCATGTACATAGCAGAAAATGAGAGGATTTCATATAGAACAATAAATTTCTGTTTCGAGAAAACTTATATAATAAATACCGCACCTTGTTTTTAAAACCATCCAATTTTTCTTTGCTTCCTTATAGTTTTTCTTTTGTTCTCTGCTATGTACCTTTTACTTTATTTTTCCCCCTCCTACCACCCCACCCAAAAGGAGGCTACAATTAAGCATGGACATACACACACATATCCATAAAAATGCACATATTTACACAGATAGCATTTTCCTTCATAGACCAAGTTTTTCCTTGTTTTTCTATATCAGTCAATTCATCATTTCCTAGACCACCACGACAGTCCAGCCCAATCACACCCTATTTGAGATTGTCTATTAAAGTTTTCCCTGATTTTCTGAATTCCTTCTTTTCTTGACTTATGTAGGTTTTATTTATACAGGAAATTTTTAATTTAAATAATCAAAATTATCATTTTATACTTCAATAAGGCTCTCACCTTATGATATAGTTTAAGGTCTTACATTGCTGAATCTACTTCCTTTATAGCTTTTTTCTTCTGGTTACTGGCCTTTTGTTCTTCCGAATGAACTTTGTCATTGTTTTTTTCTAACTCAATTAAGATAATATTTTTTAGTAATTTAATTGAGATGACATTGAATAAATAGATTAGTTAGGTAAAACTGTCATTTGAAAATTATATTGGCTTTACGTACCAATGTACAATAAATATTCCTTCAATTATTTAGATCTGACTTTATTTGTATATAAAGTGTTTTATGTTTATGTTGATATAATTTATAGGTATGTTTTGGTAAGTATGAGACAGTTTGTCTTGAGAAAGAGTAAACTTGGGAAATTAGAAGGATTGTATAGACCAAATCTTCTTAAACTATAGGTTGTGACCCAATATGAGATCTTATAACTGAATGTGGGGGGTTGCAAAATTATGACTTATTATCAGTAAATGATTGATTTATACAACTATTGTACAAACCTTTATGTCTGGGGTCATGAAAAATTTCTCAGGCAAAAAGATCACAAGTGGAAAAGGTTTAAGAAGCCCTGCTCTAGACCAGTGCTGTCAAACTCACTTAGAAATGGGAGTGATTAAATCATCCATAAAGTTCCCTGAAGATTATGTAGTGACTTGAAGCACCACACATGTTTATATGTTTCCTTTTTATTAACACTTTACAATCAAGTAGAAATTACATTTCATCTGGTTCTGTTTGTACTCTGGAGCTTTGAGGCCCCCAGATTGTGTCTGACACCTCTACTCTAGAATGCCATGAAGGGTAAAGTAAATGGGAAATAAACACAAAATTTAAAGTAGAATTCAATGAGGTTCAGAGATAAAGAGAAACAACAGCTTCCATGTCTGTTGTTGACCTGAGAAAGAGAAAGAATAAACTTGGAAGGAGAGAAAGGAGATAGTGAAAGAGAATCAATGCACAGACCTTCAAGGGAGAAGCCTAAAAAAAGAGTGCCTTCAGCATGATATCCCAGAGACCACTTTTTATCCTATAGGGAGAAAGATAGACTCAAACAGACACAGAGAATCAAATTCAGAAACAGAGAGAGAAACAGACAGAAACAGAGATAAAAAGAAAGAGACAGACAGACAGACTAGGGACAGAGAAAAGAAGGGAGGAGAGAAGGGGAGAAGAAAGAAGGAATGGAGAATGAGGTGGGGGGAGAATAGACACCCAGAGAGGAGACAGAAAGAGAAATGAGAAATGAAAAGGAGGAAAATCCCTGACACAAGAAAAATTAAAAAGTAAAACTTATCTATCAGGAGAAACTCACAGAAAAAAATCACAATGACATAAAATATTCTGTAACAAAAGATTGTAGGGATATAATTTCTGCAGAAATGTATGCTAAAGAATAGTAGAAAAAACACAAAGGAAAAAATAAATCAGTTAATGAATACATTAAAGGAAGATTAATGGTAGAAAAGGGGATATGTGGGAAGAGATAAGAGAACAAATTTGTTTAAAAATGTGAAGTAATAGAATTACTAAAAACATCAATGAAAGCAGCAAATAACAATAAATTTAGTGAAACAAGGCTTAATGGATGATAAAAATCAACTAAAGAACAAGTCTAGATTATAAAAGAAATTAAAACACAACTAATGAATATACAGGGCAAAATAAAAGATTGAGCAAAATGTTTGAATTGTAGAGTCATTGAACTCCCAGGGAGGTATAAAGACAGAAAAAAAAAAAAAAAAAAAGAAAAGAAAAGGCCAGACACTATATTTGAGGAACTAATTAGAGAAAACTTCCCAGAATGGACAAGAATAGGCACCACTATGCAAGTTCAAAGAATTCATTGGCCCTCAGTATAAAGAAGTCTTCAATGCAAGTCTCCAAGGCAAATAATTATTAAATTTCAAAATTATAAAGTCCAAAAAAGACTTATTTAAGTGTGAAGAAAGAAAAGAAAAATTACCCATGAAAAGAATTGGAATATCATCAGACATCTCAATTACAATATGAGAAAGACAAAAACTAGACAAAAATATACTCGTCTTAAGGCATAGGATTAGAACTCAAAATTATATATACTGCAAGCTTTAGTGTATCATTTGAAGACAGAAGTTCTTTCAAAAATCAACAAAACTTCAAAGAATTTATGAACAAAACCCCACAATTAAAAAGATCCCTGAAAGCAGTTGGGGAAGAGTTCCAGACAGGCTGAACAATCAGAACTTAACAAAATAATATTATACTTTAAACCTCTTACTTCTGCTCATTGAGATCTCTCTCTCTCTCTCTCTCTCTCTCTCTCTCTCTCTCTCTCTCTCTCTCTCTCTCTCTCTCTCTCTCACACACACACACACACACACACACACACAATTGATAAGATTTTCAAGGAGAGAGAAAAAAATGAAATCAGAATTCCATTTTTAAAAATGTATTACAAGTTAAAATTATTTTTTAAATAAAATGATGTTTAAAATTAAGATTCTCATTGGAATAGCCTCCAAAAGGAAAAAAAAAGCAGGTGAACTCCAAATCTGAAAACTGACAGTCAGAATATTTAAAATATAATGACAGCATAAATATCATATTTTAAAATATGTGAGACATATCCAAATATATCAAATATGGCATTGAGTTCCTACATTAATGATAGAAATTTATATTGAAACTCAGTTATCACAGAAACTAAAAAAGCAATAATATTATAACTGGCCCCAGATTAAGAACATCTGATCTAAAAGCATTAGAAAAGAACAAAGTAATTGTCTACAGGAATATTGAAAAAGAAAGCCTATATAAAGGAAGGGAATTTGAAAAAAAATTAGCAGAGAACTGAGGATAGATACCCATAGCTATGCTAGGGAGATATTTATAGGTAAGAAAAGAAAGTAGAGGTACAAGCAAAATTGACAGAAAGGAATGATCAGAGAGAGAACGAAAAACAGGAAGTATTGATTGTGGAAAACAAAGGAACATCCATAGATAAATGGTCATGGATATGAACAGTTTTCTATGCATACCCTGGTATGCTTTACCAGTATTAAGCTTATACATAGAAAAAAAAATCAAAGAAAACAAAAAGGGAGAGTATTATGATTTGTTGGAACAGAGTGGCCACTCTATCAAATGACAATCCATAGGACCATGGATTTAAGGCTAAAAGAGGTCTTAAAGGTCACTTAGTCAAAAGATGTCAAAATCACAGCCCACAAAACTCCCATAAGCAATCCAAATCAGATTGAAATGCGATTGGAAAATGTTTACCAAAATAAATAAAAATATAATATAATATACATGTTAATGTTACCCATAGGGATCAGTTTCTATTTGATTCTGAAACCATTGATCTAGTCCAATGTCCTCTTTTTACATAAAAATTGAAGCTTATTAATAAATAATTTGTCCTAATTACATGGGGTATTAAGTGGTAGAATAGGGATTCAAACCTAGGTCTGGGTTCTGTACCACATGGAAAATAAAGTGTAAGAAAGATTTGGTAAGACTTGGTGAGAAGAAAGTCACAAAAGCTTTGAAAAAAGTAGTTATGATAGAAATAAGAGTGGGAAGGATTGAACTTGTATATAGTTAAGAAAGGAATGGATGGATAGAAAATGGAAGTAGCAGCTATAGATCACACAGGTTCAATAAGTTTGGTAGTAAAAAGCTAAGAAGGATCAAATCAATTCAATTCAAGAAGCATTTAGTAAGTTCATGCATACTTTGTGCAAGACTCTGTCCCAGGTGCTGGAGGTCTTCAAAGATAAGAGACCTGGATATGTTTGAAGACATAGAGGGGCACCTACTGAGGAAGAGGCTGAAGATTCTAGAAGAGAAAATGATTATGAGAATGGTGTCCTGGGACAAGTAGAAGAGATAGGGTTTAGAGTGAAGGGGCTTGTTAGAGAATAGAAAGAAACCTATTCTAATTCTGTAAGGACAGGATCAATGTAGAGATAATGAGAAGGTGGAGCTATTTGAAGGAGTTTGAACCAGATGAGTTCAATTTTTTTTTTTTTTTTTGTTTCCTTTTCTCGGCTGAGCAATTGGGATTAAGTTACTTGCCCAGGGTCACACAGCTAGAAAGTGGTAAGTGTCTGAGACTAGATTTGAACTCAGGTCCTCCTGACTTCAGGGGTGGTGCTCCGTCCACTGCGCCACCTAGCTGCCCCAGATGTTGAAATATTTTATAGATTAACTGAAGGACCATATGAGGCAGTTTCTTCAAGGATCAGAAGAAAAAGATAGGACTACCTAAGGAGAATAAGAAGGAAAGAACATTCTTTTTAGGACTTTTTGGGAGAATAGGACTAATTAGGAATGGTCATATCTCAAAGCAGTGTTGTGGAATTCAGGTTTCTTTCCACATCGTTACACTTTTGTCTTCTCCTTTGGCGGGTGGACCAACTAGTTTCTCTCTTACTTTATCAGAGACCAAAGTGCACATTGCATATGGTCTGGGATCAAAACAACCATCAGAACAAAAGACCTGATTTCATTACAATTCCTCATTTTCATTCAATTAAACTTTATTCAGAAACTCCCTGTGGAGATTGAAACTTTCCATTCTTGACAAAACTTAAAAGTCAGTTTAAATCTGAGCTAAATAAGTTGAGTCTTTGTTACCTCCAGTGAACTTGGAAAAAAAAATGACCTTTTCTGTGGCTACATGCTTTGGGAAGGAAGGTTTGGGTTTTTATGTTTTTTTCTTCCTTTTTCCCCCCTAAATTTGAGCTCAGATAACTCAAAGTGACCAAAGTTATAAAGTTCAGGCTTGGTAGGATTGTACTCATCACCAAAGAATGTAACTTGGGTCTAACATATTAAAAAAGCTTAGTATTTTTAAACTTGGGCAGGTTTAAAATTACTTCCCAGTGCATGCTGATAGAAAAATTTCCCATCTGGACTTAGTTTTAAATGGAGCAAGGTAGAGATTACGATTCTCTATTCTTGCTAATTTCCCTCTCCCAGAAACATGGTAGTGAGCATGGTAATGTGGGGGAGGGCCAGAGAAAAGAACCAGATTCTTGTTAATTTACTTAAATCAGTCTCAGAACAGCTTTCTCCAATTATATCTGATCTATTTAGTTCTATTTAGGACAACTCAACAGAGTTTGCAGTACTCTGACTGGACATAACCATATGATTAGCTTTTAAAGGATACCAATTTGTATGTCATTTCATTATTACTAAAAGGGGAGGGAAAATGTTTTCTGTATTATTAAATTTTTAGCTACAGTCTCCCATTATTTCAAGGTCCCAGCTTTATTTTGTGTTGGACACAGTTTGTGTAATTCTGATCACTGAATGCACTAACCCAGCATACCTCAATTATCATCTGCCTACAAAATTGATTAAAATTTCTTAAGTACCTGCTATATTCTAGGCACTGTGGTGGGTCCTGAGTATGCAGAGAGAAGTAATGGTCTCCTCCCCTCAAGGAACCTACATTCTATTAGAGGAAATAATATGTACACATGTATCTATATAAAAATATATGGTGTCCTGTTGGAGTGCAGCTCCTATAGCAAATGAAGGGTTGTGAATTTAAGAGAGTCTTGAATACTAACTCTTCAAAGTTTATTATTTTTTTTCTTTTTATTTTCTTTTATTTTCCCCTGAGGCTGGGATTAAGTGACTTGCTCAGGATCACACAGCTAGGAAGTGTTAAGTGTCTGAGACAAGATTTGAACTGGGATCCTCCTGACTTCAGGGCTGGTGCTCTATCCACTGTGCCACCCAGCTGCCCCCATTTTCAAAGTTTATTGATCAGAGAGACAATTATATATATCTCAAATGCTCATAGGTTTGCTACAAAGTATATTCTTTGAAGTTCCTATAGTTTTATCTTACAAATAAGATATACTGAGATGTAAACGATTAAGCCCCAGATCTTGCTTAATTGAACAGAGATGCAAATAGTTGAGATACAGCGTAAAGTTTATCATACCATTGTCTCAATATGCCTTTAGTCTCTATTATGGGCTGTTTTTCCTGTCCTAAATTCAGATGTTTGCCTTTAATCCAAAAAGTAGTGTTTGCATTTTGCTAGATTATTAATTTATTATATTGACAAGCAGTCTCTGCTATTTCAATTAAAAAAAGAGAGTTTTGGTGAGCCAAGTTACTGTAAGATTCAAGACCTGGAATGGATTCTTATCTCCTGGCCCTCTACAGTGTCCCAAAAGTCTTAGTGTAATTTTAAGCTTGTTATTTTATATTTAGTTTGTGGATATGAGCCATCCCAAAAGTCTTATTGTTAAAACTGCCTCCCCCCCAAAAAAAATAACAACAGCACTAAGGCACTGAGCCTTTTACAGACACAGGATGTGTCTTTAAATACCCAACAGCCATCAGTAAAACAGGGAGACAAGATCTTGTCCCCTCCAAAGTCTTCCACAACAGAAGGCTTCAAAAAGGGTTTGAGCTCCTGGCAGAAAGGAAATATCTAAATCCCATTTGTTAAAAATGTGGCTTTAACAGTGTTTTCAGATCTTTTGATTGGCACTTAACCCAACCTACATGTCTCATTGTGTTTTGAATGGATGTGTCCCTAGTCTAATTCTCTCTTTTGCTGCAAGAGAAAACCACAGTTCATGAAAAGATATTTGTATTTAGAGAGATTCCCTTGGGAAATAGAGCATTCTGTGATGGGATTTCTGCTCCCTTTTGCTTCAAAAAATGTACTACAAAAGTAACTACATTTGGAAGTCACCTGGGAGAACCTGAGGTTACCAAGATTCCTTACCTCTTATGTCAAATATTTAACCTGGCATTTTCTGATTTTCTGAATTTTTTTCCTTCCTTGTCCTCTGATAGCCTGGTTGCCCTCTCCAGCCCTGTATGGCCTTACTATTGATTACACCTGCATCCGATGGAACAAGCTGTGCTTAGGGAAGAAAGGAGCCTGCGCTTATTATGACAATGATGCTCTTCGAAACAGGTGACAAAAGCAGAGGGATGCCTACACGATGGTGTGGGGAAGGATTTTTCCAGATGTGAATATTATGCAAATGAAGGTAGAAGGTGGGAAAGGAATAAACATTTTAAAAGCACCTACTTTGTGCCAGGCACTGTGCTAAACATTTTATAATATTATCTCATGTGATCCTCATAACACCCTATAAGTTAGGTGCTATTACAATATGCCATGGGCAGGTACGGGTCAAGTGATTTATCCAAGGTCACACAGCTAGTAACTATCTGTGGTCAAGAACAGAGAATGTTATTGAAAAGATGTGGGGGAAATACCTCTTCCCTTTTAGAGTCTGAAGTAATCATGAAAAAAATCCACTGATCTCAGGAATCAGGACCACTTAGACAACTAAATTACTTATTTCCATATAAAGCTGGCCTGTGGACAAGAGTTTGCTGTTCTCTGGACTTTCTCACATTAGCTCTGGCCTTCTAAGGAAAGTGGGTGCATGAAAGAGTTTTGTATTTGGAGTCAAATGATTGAGATTTAAATCCAGACAGCTTGATGGTAAAGTAGGAAGAACAAGATCTTGGAATCCTGAGTTGCTATTTGTTCTTAGACAATGTGGCAGGGGGCAAAACATTTAACCTTTTTCATAAACATGCTTCAGTTTCTCCAAATGTAAAAGAGGAATAATGACAGTCACCTTCCAAGTGCTATCAGAACAAGAACAAGATGAGAAACTTTTAAAGTATTTTGTAAACCTTAAGCTATTATAGAAATACTATGATGACATCACAACTTCTGGCAGCCTCAGTTTCTTGATCTGTAAAATGACCTGCCTTACAGAATTGTTGTGAGCATCAAATAAGATATTTTGCAGACTCTAAAAGGCTATATAGGTGATAATATATTATAACTATCATGCCATGTTATATCTAAATGACTTGTTGAACCTTTCTGACTTAGCTCAGTTTTCTTAACTGAAATGAGAAGTTTGGATGAAATGACCTCTAGGTGCTTTCCAGCACTAAACCTATGATGAGCATCTCCCATACCTCAGACTGGAACTAGTGAAAGGGACTTTCCATAAAAGCAAACAGCTTTTCTCTATAATACCCTTTCTCTTTTCTCTTGGCAGTTACTTGGGACTACAAATGGGCTACAAAGGAGTAGGCTTGTTGCTGCTCATTTTCATCAGCTGGAGAGTGAAGAAAAATAAAGAGTATAATGTGCAGGAAAAAGCATCTGGATTGATTTAGTATTCTTCATTTACTCCAGCTATGACCTTCAGAAGAACTGGACTCCAAGCTGCTTCCCTCTCACAACCCCAGCTCCCCCAAAACTGGTATTTACCAAAGTTAATAGTTTTCCTTTTTTGTAACTGGGAAGGAGAGGAGAAAAAAACCAGGCCCTTTCTTATTTTTCAAAAACTTACTCTCACTTACTTGAGCTCTGTAAATGTTTATCTGATCTGTATGCCATATAACCCATGGCCAAGGATTCTACAGTTTCCGTTGGACATGGAGCAAGGACTAGCCCTTTATTCAGAACTCTGACCTCAGCAGAGTGTCTGTCAACCAGTCACTTCTCAGGAGCTGCCCAGGATTCTCTACTTAGGACATTCCACATCCAGAGAAATAGATCTTAGGCTCCCAAAGAACAGAATTGCAAGATAAGACATAATCAGAGACTATATCCACCCCGAATACAAAACATTGACCTTCCTCCTGATCCAGGAGCCAGGGACTAAGTGGAGAAACATTTTGCTGGTAATACAAGAATGGTTATTTCTTCTTCTGAAAAAAAGATCAAGAAAGGAATAGATTGATTCTTTTGCATATAGTCTCTTGGGACTTAATATTTTGGCTATTATAGGCTGTTGGGATGCACTATGTTCCAAGGCTAAAAAAGAAAAAGGAAATTGTGTTGAAGTAGAGACAATGGATGGAACTAGGAACAAGTGGATGCAGAGTGGCCTCTTATCAACCCCTCTTATCTTCAGGAAATGTTGGAGCCTCCACTGCTCAGTGGAGCCATTCTCAGTGACTTTACACTCTCCTGATCTAGTCTTAGCCAACCAACCAGAAACTCAAGATGGCAAAGTGACTAGTCCCTCAAAGGGGCTTCTAATAGTCTCCACTAGAGGTCATCTAGAAACAGGCATAAAGTGGACCTCATGCTAACCACTTGTCCTTCATCATTCTCACTGATGGAATGCAGCAGAAGCACAGATAATTCTCCATGATGGATTGCCCAACTATGAAGTTTCGATGTCGAGATCAATTTTGTACTTACATGATATTTGTGTCTGATGTTCTAAGAATTCACTTCAAACCAAAGAACAAAACCCTGCTGTGTGGAGCAGGAGAGGTGTCTAGCTTCCTTCCCCTTCCCTCCTTTACCTGACACTTCAGTTCATTCCAATCCCACTTTCATTTAGAAGAAATGACCTTCTCTAGAGTGAGAGAAGAAATAAGAACATTCTTATAAAGAAACGCCATTTCAAATCTTCTTTGGGCCAGACCAGGAAACTGAATCTGCCATACAAGGGTTCTCTTTCCAAGCATCAGGTTGCATAGAAAAATGAAGAAATGGAGCAAGTTTGAAATGTTCATGAAGCAAGTGATTTATTTGCGGGCTAGTAACCTCAAAAGAGAGTAGCATTAAAAAGAGTTTGCCCCCACAAAATATAATATAGATTTTATTATCTTCGAACATATTTGTAATTATAAACGTGTTTAAAATCATGTCTATCTTGTTCCTATTGTGCAGAATTGAAAGATTTCTTATTAGATATGAGAGAAATAAATACTCAAAGTTACATATAGAGACTTAGAATTAGGATAAAAGAGATTCTTTCATCATCACCAACAAAAATAAAATGTTCAGGATACTATGCCAGGCATACATGAGTGCTTTTCTGTTGTTAAGTTAATAAAATGTCAGTTTCTGTTCCCAAAATGTAACCCCTTTCCCTCCACTCCTGTATTCCATCTGCCACTTTTAAGGCTTGTCCACACTCAGACAGCGGAACTAAGGCCATAGCTGTAAGAGTGGTACAAGAAGGAAATGCCTGGGACCTATAAATACATACACCATGGCCTCATACAGCTTATATTTCTATGTGTCTTTTACGTGTTTCTCATTAGTACAAAATATCTGATTATGTCCCAGATAGAAAAAAACATTATCTCTCCCTTTTATTTTCCCTGAAATCTCAAGTACTTATTCTAGCCTCAAATGGGCCCTTTCGATGACTACATCCAATGTTTGCTTTTCTGGGCAGGAGACAAATAATCAGCATATTTACATAGAATGCTCATCATGGCATGGGCTTTTTCCATCTATTGGATGAGAGGACTAGAAGAAAAGGTCACTGAGTTTCCTCCTTTCCTCCCTCTTTTCCTTCCTTCTTCCCTCTCTATTTTCCCCTCCCCTCCCTCCCTCCCTTCCTTCCTTCCTTCCTTCCTTCCTTCCTTCCTTCCTTCCTTCCTTCCTTCCTTCCTTCCTTCCTTCCTTCCCTTCCTTTCCTTCCCTCCTTCCCTTCCTTCCCTTCCCTCCTTCCTTCCTTCCCTTCCTTTCCTTCCCTCCTTCCTTCCTTTCCTTCCCTTCCTTTCCTTCCTTCCCTTCCTTTCCTTCCCTCTTTCCTCCCTTCCTTCCCTTCCCTTCCTTCCTTTCCTTCCCTTCCTTCCTTTCCTTCCCTTCCTTCCCTTCCTTCCCTTCCTTCCCTTCCTTTCCTTCCTTCCCTTCCTTTCCTTCCTTCCCTTCCTTTCCTTCCTTTCCTTCCTTTCCTTCCTTTCCTTCCAGATATGATATCTTAGGATCCATAATATGGTGCTTCTGGATTGGGCTTCTTATCAACATTGTGGGCAAGAAGATATCCTTACTTCCTATTTTAGCAGTAATATTATTCTTGATTTCAGGATAATCCTATCCATCTACTGTCTGTTGACAATACTGTAAATGCCTATTCTTCTCCTTTCTACCTATTTATTAAGTTTATATTTGATATTCAGTAGATGAATAAACTTGGAGAGGAAAGGATGAGAAGCACAGATACCATTAACAAAGGATCTGTGTACAAATTCCACCCTTGACATTAACACTTATGAAACCTGAGGGATTCCATTGAATCTCCCTGGAGCTCCATTTCCTTATGTATAAAATGAGAGGTTTGGACCTAGATCCCTTCCAAGCTCTATGACCCTAAGATCTTGGATGAACTTCCTGTCATATGGAAAGAGCTAGAAAGAGAAACAAATATGACTACTAAAAGATTGTTAAAATGCATTGGTCATCTTTTTTCCTTCTTTCTTTCTCATAGCACTTATTACCACCTGGAACACAAATGCTTACCTTGTGAGGTATTATTCCCATTTAGTGGTCTAAATGCAAACTGTAACAATTAACATCCTTGTATATGTTATTAGGAAATGAAGGGCTCTCCTGAAGTAGGAAGGAACTCAATGTTTATATTAAGTGCTTTACAAACATTTAATTATAAAAATAGCTAACATTTATATACTGCTTACTATGAGTCAGGCACTATGCTAAGTACCTTATAATTGTTGTTCACATTTGGTCCTCATACCATGGGAAGGAGGTGCTATTATTATTCGAACTTTACAGATGAAGAAACTGAGGCAAAAAGAGGTTAGGTCACTTGTTCAGGGTCACACAATTTGTAAGCGTCTTGTAACTGGATTTGAACTCAGGTCTTCCTGACTTCAAGCTCTAGCTGCTTTTAAGTCCGGGAGTCTTTTCCTATTTTCTACACAGACTTTTCAAACAGATTCTAAACAACCTGCTGAGGCACCCACCTGTACATTAAACTGAGTGTCATTCTTACTTTGCAAGAACCCTTCCACACCAACAAATGAATGTTGGTTTCATAGTTAAAGATTTCCAGTAATTGCCAATGGTTCTCATGAGAAATTCAAAAGCCTTTTAATTATTTGCACCCACTGCACAATTCTAACATGTTGGAGTACAGAGAAGAAGCCACAGATTCCAGGGATGGTTATTGGCTCTGCAGATTACCTGTTTTTCTGTTGCAATTTAACTTAACTCCCTTATATGCTGCCTTCAGCTGATAAAGAAAACAGCTAATTACAAAAAATACACAAAAAATTGGTCAGTTGAACACCACAACTTTCATTCTTTCTCCCTCCTTTCCTTCCTTCTTCTCTCATTTCCTTTCCACCTTCCTTTTCCTCCTTCCTTCCTCTCTTTCCCCCTCTCTCCTTCCTTCCTTCCTTCCTTCCTTCCTTCCTTCCTTCCTTCCTTCCTTCCTTCCTTCCTTCCTTCCTTCCTTCCTTCCTTCCTTCCTTCCTTCCTTCCTTCCTTCCTTCCTTCCTTCCTTCCTTCCTTCCTTCCTTCCTTCCTTCCCTTCTTCCCTCCTTCCCTCCTTCCCTTCCTCCCTCCTACATATTCTTACCTGTGGTACTTCACATATAGATACATATATACATGTGTGTATGGGTGTATATATGTATGTGTGTATATATGAATGTATATATACATGTGGGTATATATTTATGTGTATATGTATATATACATCTATTACTAAAACTTCCCAAGCTATATTGAAGTTTATCAATTAAATTTCTTTCTAAAGGATCATGCCTTAAACCCAAATTACTCTGGCTGTCATTGATTGGCCAACGATATATATTTACACACACACACACACACACAGAACAGTAAATATGAAATCAAGTGGGTAGAATTTAGAAAGGGGTTTTATGGAAAGGGCAAGTTCCCTAATGGAACATGCTATTTACCAAGAAAAAGGAAACACCCCACGAGGTCAAGGCATGCCCTTAGTTGGCAAGCCAAATCCTGAGTTTTAGCACCCTAAAAGAGAAGTAGGGCCTGAGAGGAGAGTAACCCCGTGGCATGAGGAAGGGGTAAGGAAAAAGACACCACAAGACAGTGATTAGAGGGATTGACCCAAAGGAGTACAGTGTCTAAGCTTTGGGCGATAAGCTGTTTTAAAAGGAAAATTTAGCCTCAGGGACTTGACGTAACTTGGATTTCTGACTGGATTTCTTCCACTGAGGATGGGACCACAGACCTAAACTGATTATCAAAAGTTAAATAATTTTTATAAGTGCTTCAGTTTTTCTCTGCTAACCATATCTATCTATCATAACTGCTTCTCTCCTCTGACTATGAGTATAAGATTGGCTCTAGAAAGATGAGTTGCCAATGGAACTTATAGAATACATCCCAACTTAATTTCTCTATAAAATGGGTATAAGAAGTTTATCTCATGATAAAAGGTGACAGCATTTGTTGGAGGTAGGAGGAAATAAATACTCATTATGTCAAGAGCTATATAATATTTCACAACCAGCAACTTCACTATCTTAGCCAGAAAGTAGTCATGGATCAAGAAGTAAGTGTAGAAAGAAAAAACATACACACACAGCTCAAGAGATACCAAAATCAATATCTATGCAATAAAGTTCATACTCTTTCCTCAGAACCCTACTTAAAGACTATACATGTTTTACACTTAGTTCTAATAAGCCTTGGTCATTCAGTTTCCTGATAGTGGATAAAAAAAAAAAAAATCAGTAAATTACAAGGGAGGAAAGTGGACTGTTACAGGCAGGTCCATTTGTAGGAGTGGGAATAATAAAATAATAGCATTTGTATAGCACTTTAAGGGCTTTGCAAGCATTATTACATTAGATACTCACAAAACCTGGGAGGCAACAATTGAGCAAACTGAGGCAAGCTGAGGTGGTCAAATTTGAACTCAGATCTCCCTGACTCCAGGTCTTGAATTCTTAGCTGCTATACTGATAGCTGACAGGAAAGGGAAAAAAATAGAAAATTACAAACTCTGAAAAGCAGCATTCTAGGTATATTTTAGAACTAAACAACTTTCTTCTTACTCCCCCTGCCATGGTCCCTAAGGCATTTTATATTAGAATCCAATCCAACAATTGATATTTATAATGATGGCCCTGAGCCATTTAGGAAAAGGCGAAATAGTTTTAGCACACTGTTTAAGAAGATAAGGATGTCTATAATATAGTTTATAAAAATTCCCATTCAAAATGAAAATAAAAACCCTTTGGTCCTCCCAAGGGAGAGTGAAACATCCAGGGAAAACTTGGCTATCCAAAACAATTCATTGCCCAGGGATATCTAGATATCTTGAGATTTTCAGATTCAATTATTCTCATTGGTCTATGGCCAAAAAAAAAAAAAAAAAACAACCCAGGAATAATTGAAATCAATAACTAATTCACATACCTCAACATTGTGCTGAAGACATAGTAGGTTCTCAGTGTTTGTTGACTGATTGGTTGATCTTGTGTCAATCATTTGAAACTCATTTCCAAAGCTTTGACTGTTACTTTGATGAGGGAACCATAACATCGGTTTGAGTTTCACTACCTAAGGTCTGGAAATGTCTCCAAGAGTTTCAAATGCAAAAAGTCAGTGTGAAGTGTAGGAAAGATGACTTTCAAGTAGTGAAATCGTTTCCTGAATGGCTTTTCTCAGGAACTGATATGGCTAAAAAGTTCTGGTAAGAAAGACATCTTAATGAGATTGAAATGGAAAACATGTCTCTATTGAGGAAAAAAAAAAACATAATTAAGCAACACACAAATGTAAAGGAATTAATTCTAGTCATTTATTTTGATTCGTTAAAAAAATTTTCCAAGAGAAATATAAGATATTCCACTCATTAGCTTTTTAATTAATAAATGAGAACATGAAATACTTTTTGAGAGTTAGGTTTCAGGAACTTAGATAAATCCTCATACTCAGATGGTTCAGCTGAAGTCTTTATAGAATAATATATAATCCACATGGATGTAATTACTCCTATTAGAAATATACAAAAAGACATGTATAACTGCTTCTCTGCCACTTAGTGGGTGGCCATCTTTATTTGTCCAGTGGAAATTAAGCTGTATGCTTGATAGGTCCCAGAAGGGTGACCCTATTCAGACAATAGCCCGATAAATACTAAGATGGCCCATGACTATTAAGGGCTTTGCAATTCTACACCGGGTAGACAAAAGAAGCTGGATTTTCTAATTTAGGATAAGCAATCTCCAACCACCTTTGATTGCACTAACTATGAATAGGCTACAAAAGGTTAAATGTAGAGATTGATAGAATTCCTTTTGAGCTGCTCTTGAAAATCCATTAGTTGCTCTAGCTATCTTTTATGTACATCCTTCCCTCCTCTGAGTGAAATGAGTATAATCTAATTGGTTTATGTCACTATCTAATCAATACAATAATGAATATTAAAATTTTAACACTTCAAGAATTGGTACTTTGATTGATATGAATATACCTTCCACTGATGTAAATTCCAAACTCTTTTTGTCTTGGTAGATGACTTCAAGAGATATTAATTCCCCAAAGGCCCATTACCCAGAGGCCTGCATAGTAAAAAGTATCTCTGGGCAGACAACAGGTATGCAGTACATCACTGGGGTCAAATAACTATGTCACTTAACCCTGTCTGCCTCAATTTCCTCATCTATAAAATGAGTTGGAGAAAGAAATGGCAAACCACTCCAGTATCTTTGCCAAGAAAACTCTAAGTGAGGTCACAAAGAGTCAGACATGACTGAAGAATAAAAGCATCTATACTATAGTCAGATAAAAGAAGGATAATGAGGTAAAAAAAAGCATTAAAAGAGACATAAGAAATGAGATATAGGATAGAGGGAGAAAGAAAAAAGTAAAAGATCCACAGGGAATCTTAGACGGGATCCAAGGAAATCTCATTTTCTCTCTTTCCCAGATAAGAAAAGGATTCAGTCATAAAGGGAGTAAGTGGCAAGGCAGGATAGGTCCATTCCAAGGTCAACACACTCCTCCTCCTACCATGCTTGCTAGTCTCCTCAATAGGAGGATTAAATTCTCAAATTTCTTCTGGAAAAGTGATTAGCTTTGGTATTAAGTTCTCTGGGTGAGGGGGAATAAGGGCAGAGCCTATGGGAAGGCCCATTCTCATCCTGGAGGTGCAGAGGGAGCCCCTAGTACCTACCTGTTGAAGACCATGCCTAAACATGGAACCCAGAAAGCCTGTAAAGATCAAAAGGGAACTGTACCATTAAGGGGCAGGTCGATTTTCCAGAAATCCCCCCAGCTGTGAATTATAACATACTTGAAGGAATTGGAAATCAGCCTTTACAGATGTTGCCTGTGAATTGGGAATCAGAGGCAAGAGGGAAAAGGAGGGAAATCAGAGAATGCAACCACCTCTCAGTCTCCTTGTATCATTATCATCCTCTCATATGAAGAGATCTATTCTGCTGGTCAGAATTAGATCCCCAGCAGCTACTAGCAGGTGGCTCCCATAACACCTATCAAGTGCTTCTGTTGCCATGGGCAAAGAGAGGGGGAGTATTCACTGGGACAAGGATCCCCGATGTTCAGAGACCAGGCTCCTGTCCTGACTCCCTTAAGAAAGTCTGCTGAGTTGGGACGGGTGAACTTGGGGAGCAAGGGCATCCCAGAAGGATACTTCTCTTTCCACTCACCTGCTTGTCCTGAATCATGAGATCAGGAGCTGTGTTCAAGAATGAACTTGTCTGAGAAGGCCAAATTTCAAAAACTTGACTGAAAGACAATGGTCTGGGAAGGAGGAGACCTGGGATGTTGGCTCTGCACTATCACTAATTCTAATTTTTTCTCCATAAAATAAAGGGATCAGATAAGGGGGTCTCTAAGTTCTCTTCTATTTCTGTGTCAGTTAATAAGTCCATGGCATTTGGGGTTAGCACAGTAGTTAGAGCACCAGCCCTGAATCCAAATATAAATACACTTACTAGGGTCTATGGTATTTAAATTATATAGGACTCCAACAAAACTCAAACTCAGATTCAATAAGTATTTTACGATCTTTTCTTTATGAACTAGATCCCTAAAGTTCTTTCCAGTTCTAACATCATCTCATATTTTTAGAGTTGTTGAGTTGTTGAAGGGGTTGACTTTCAGCTACACACACACACACACACACACACACACACACACACACACACACACACACACACACACATACAGGATTACCCACTCCACCTCAACCTTCTAATCAAGTTTCTCAGGTGCTAAGTGTGAAAAAGCAATGAACCGTATTTAGCACCTAGTTCCCAAGAATAATTAATTACAGTAGTAAGACACCATATGGTCTGCTTCCTCTCTCCTAGAGCCTTGTGACATCCCTAGCTTTCTGCCCATGGGACTGTTATCCTGGGATCTCTGGCAAGGGAGGATGTCCTTGCCCTGCCCTCCCCTCCCCCTCACCCCCATCCTGTGTGGGGGTACCCTCTGCTCCAAGGGAGGATGCCCTTCAGGTTGCTTGCCCTGCCCACAGTGTCTTGGTAAGAGCCCTGGATATGGGAAGAAGGAGAATCTGGGTTCAAATCTTATCACTTGCTATCTATATTATATGATAGTAGATTAGTCACTTAAATTCTCTGTGCCTCAGAGAATCTGCCTCGATTTCCTCATCTATAAAATGAGTTTAATAGGAACTCAGATAACCTTTAAGGTTTCTTCTAGATAACAACAGCTTACAGTTATAATGATTTTGTTATAATAACCCCATGAATTAGAATGAGCATTTATGAGCATTTCTCTCCCATCCCCCCAAACCATTTTCTAGATGAAGGAAAAGAAGAGGGGGCCAGGGACTTGAAGTCTAGTCTCAAAGTCACAGAGGCAAGCATGTATTAAAGCTGCCATGTGTATGCAGTCACCATCAATGCTGAGGTGACTTAACTGATCTTCATAGCTCCCTGGAAATCTAAAGGAGATCCAGTGGGCTCTGATCCAACTTTGTGGAAAGAGCAGGAGTTCCTCCTGGCTCATGCAAATCCTCCTTAATACTTCCCCTCTGTCCCTTTGGATGGTTGGTACCACTAGCTTCTGCTGTGAATGTCCAAAGCAAAGGGCCAAAAACTATGTGCCGTACTAGAAGGAGCCGGGGTGCAAACTCATCCCCACAGTATTCTTCAGGATGGCCCTTATAACTTAATCAACTTGTTCTTGGCCTTAAGTGTTAGAATTACTTGGGAGAAGACATAATGTTTACATTTACTAGATACTTGACCTTGGACACTTAAACTTTCTCTGCCTCCATTCTCAAAAGTAAAATGGAAAGGGCTGGACTTGATGGTCTTTCAACTCTAAATCTACCCTCTTACTCAACAGTTTGAACTCAGTCCTCTGGACTCCAGAACCACTATTCTTTTCTCTTAGCCAGGAAGCTATAATTCGGGGCCAGATGAGTTAAATTGGCTTGTAGGGGTCATTTAGGAACCTGATCACTTCATATAACAGTATTGTTATAAGAAAATGCTGTCTGAGTTCCAAAAAGCTGACTTACAAATGAACTTTTGGAATAGAGCCCATTTGTAAGTCAGGGCCTGCCTTGCACCTCCACCCCCAATCTATTACATGATTGGAGAGAAACTATATCAGACTGTTCCTGCTCTCTCCTCAGTTAATTAAAATAAAGCATGGCTTCTGCTCCACCTAAGCTATCCCAGATGGTGGCTAGTAGACTTTAAATGTTACCCAGGGCAGGATTCCATGTCATGTCTTGGAAACCTATCCCAAGCTTTAACCTAAATCCTCTCCCTGCAGCTTTAGCTCATTTGCTTTTTTCATCTGCTTACTAGCCTCCAAATGCAGACTTTTCCTTCACTCAATGAATGCTTTCAAGGTTGCTTGTCCACTCCCTCTCTCCCTTTTCTTAAACAAAGCTGATGTAGAACTGCACAAAAAATAAATGTGACACCTGAAGGAGACAATAGTAAAGGAAAAAGGGAAGGGACACTGGGATTCGAACCCAAACTCTGAGGTTGATTATCTATTGACAGTTTCTTCCTCTGTAAAATGAAAATCTTAACCAAGAGAACATTGTACAGGGCAACAAGATTGTGTGATGATCAACTCTGATGCTCGTGGCTCTTTTCAACATTGAGGTGATTCTAATAGACTTGTGATGGAGAGAGCCATCTGCATCCAGAGAGAGAACTGGGGAGATTGAGTATAGATCACAAAATAGTATTTTCACTTTTTGGGTTATTTTCATGCTTTTTTTTTCTTTCTCATTTTTTTTTCCTTTTTCATCTGATTTTTCTTCTACAGCATGATAAATGTGGAAATATGTATAGAAGAATTACACATGTTTAACCTATATTAGATTACTTGCTGAATAGGAGAGGGGGGGTGAGGAAAGGGAGGGAGAAAAAATTTGGAATACAAGGTTTTACAAGGGTGAATGTTGAAAACTAGCTTCACATATATTTTACAAATTAAAAAATATTATTAAAATGAAAATCTTAGTGTTCCAAATCACTACTGATCAGAGAAATGCAAATTAAGACAACTCTGAGATACCACTACACACCTGTCAGATTGGCTAAGATGACAGGAACAAATAATGATGAATGTTGGAGGGGATGTGGGAAAACTGGGACACTGATACATTGTTGGTGGAGTTGTGAAAGAATCCAGCCATTCTGGAGAGCAATTTGGAACTATGCCCAAAAAATTATCAAACTGTGCATACCCTTTGACCCAGCATTGCTGTTATTGGGATTATATCCCAAAGAAATACTAAAGAGGGGAAAGGGACCTGTATGTGCCAAAATGTTTGTGGCAGCTCTTTTTGTTGTAGCTAGAAACTGGCAGATGAATGGATGTCCATCAGTTGGAGAATGGTTGGGTAAATTATGGTATATGAAGGTTATGGAATATTATTGCTCTGTAAGAAATGACCAGCAGGAGGAATACAGAGAGGCTTGGAGAGACTTACATCAACTGATGCTGAGTGAAATGAGCAGAACCAGAAGATCGCTGTACACTTCAATACTGTATGAAGAGGTATTCTGATGGAAGTGGATATCTTCAACATAAAGAAGATCCAACTCACTTCCAGTTGATCAATGATGGACAGAAACAACTACACCCAGAGAAGGAACACTGGGAAGTGAATGTAAACTGTTAGCACTACTGTCTATCTACCCAGGTTACTTATACCTTCAGAATCTAATACTTAATGTGCAACAAGAAAATGGTATTTACACACATGTATTGTATCTAGGTTATACTGTAACACATGTAATATGTATGTGATTGCCTGTCATCGGGGGGAGGGAGTAGAGGGAGGGAGGGGATAATGTGGAAAAATGAATACAAGGGATAATGTTATAAAAATTACTCATGCATATATACTGTCAAAAATTTATAATTTAAAAAAATGAAAATCTTAGATCTACGATCTCATAGCTTGGGTTTGAATCCCATTATTTCCTATGTCTGGAAAATTAGAAGGGTTGTATTGAATAACATTTTGGATCCTTTCCAGCTTTGAATATTAAGATCCTAGGATAAGTTTAGGAACTTTAAAATTTTCATTTTGTTTGAATTAGAAATCTACTAGCCCAAGGTTCTAGGTAAGTTTTCAGAGTCTCTTTAAATGGGAAGTTTTTAATTTGCAGGTCCCTCATCTTGTTTTTGTTATTTTAATTGATAACTGTATTTTAAAATTAATTTAATTTTAATTTTTAATTGATAGATGTATTTCTTTTCCTTTCTTTTTTAGGCCATCAAGATTAAGTGATTTGCCCAGGGTCACAGTTACTAATTGTCTGAGGGGAGATTTGAACTTATGTCCTTCTGACTTTAGGGGTGGTGCTCCATCCAATGCTCCACTTAGCTGCCCCTAACTATTTCAGTAAATTGTGTGATACAATGTGTTTTAGACTATTCTGATAAGGAGCCCAAATGACTTCACCAGATTGCCAAAGACATTTATAATATTTTAAAAATAAGGTTAAGAACCTCTGATTTAAGTAAAAGTGATGAAGACATCTTACAGGTTGGTGAAAGATGTGAAGTCAAAGGATTTGCATTCCTAGTCTGCCTTAGATACTTTACTACTTTTGGGACCCTGGACAAAGTCTGGGCTTCACTTGGCTTCCGTATTCACTGTTATTGTTGTTCAGTCTTTTCAGTTGTATGACTTTGTGACCCTATTCTGGGGTTTTCTTGGCAAAGATACTAGAATAGTTTGTCAGTTCCTTCTCCAGCTGATTTTACAGATGAAGAAACTGAAGCAAACAGGGTTAAGTGACTTGCCCAGGATCACACAGCTAGAAAGTGTCTGAGGTCACTTTGCTCATCTGTAAAATGAGATTTTGTTCTCAAAGGTCCTTTTCTGTAGTCAATTTATTAGCATGTTTCCAGGTTCCTCTGCACTCTGCCACTAGATGGCAGGATTTACCTTTCTAAGGATTAGTAATCCTATTGTCTGAATCACCAGGTGGGAATTTGAGGGTCAATTTTCAAGTATTTTTTAATGCTAATTCTAGTTGATCAGGCCTCCAATGAAGGTAGAAACATCCATGGAAAGATCAGAAGGGGAGATCACTTCTATCACGGGCCTGATGTGATACTCTACTGTAGGAATAAAACAACCCACAATGGTTAGGTACCAACAGACTTCATATTACAAATAGCTGGCATTTGTACCTTAGCACTTCAAAATTTGCAAAACTTTTTTGCATATATTTTATCTTCAAAACAGCCCCATATGATAAGTACTCTAGTTGTCTCCAATTTATACATGATTAAACTGATATCCAGAAGAGAAGTCACTTGCCCATAATCACACAATTATCAATTAATTGATCAATAAGCATTGATTAAATGCCTACTATGTGTCAGCCACTGTTCAAAGAACTGAGGATACAAAAAAGAGGCAAAAAATAGTTTCTGTTGTCAAGGGGCTTACTGTCAGAAATTTGAATCTGAATCTCTCTTTCTGATCCAACAGCCCTTTCATTAACATAATCACCAATTCTTAGAGTTAGCCTCTCCCTCTTCCACAGTTGCAAGCTTTGCTTCTTTCCAGGCCTCAAAGGCAATGACTTCTTTTCAGGTTTCTTTATTTAGGGATCAAGGATTCTTAATCTGAGGATCTGATTCCAAATTGGAAAAAAATTTTGATAATTGTATTTCAATATAATTGGTTTCCATTGTAATCCTGTCCATTTTATTTTATGCATTTAAATATATTCTTCTGAGAAGTGTCTATAGATTGATTCATTTGACTGCCTAGAGTCTATAAAAGTGAAGAACCCCTGTGCTAGATCTTCTTTGAGATCAGCAGCAGCAAGAGACCCAGAATTCTGCATCCTCCTTACCTATTGCCTAAGTCTTACTTATCCCCCCTCATCCTGGAGAGATTCATGAATTATTTGAGTTCTAGAGCCTTGATTTTCTGTTATAGATAGGAGAGTATACTGGCTGTGGAGGTAGAAGACTTGAGTTCAAATTATATCCTTAATGTATATTTTCTTGTGTGTGCTTTTAGGCCACTCCATTTACTTCTCTTTATTTCAGTCATCTCTTTAAAATGAAACAGTTGGACTAGATGGAAAGGGTAGGCAATGAGTAAATATGCAACAATTGGCTTTCCATAGACAAGGTATAATTTTAAGTTTAACCTGCCTTATTAACTTTTTCTCCATTACTTTAATTCAATAAAACCAGCCAAGCTCTGATTTTTTTAGCTCACTGATTTCTGTGATGTAAATGCTCACCATAATTTTTTTTAAAATCATTCATTTATGCAAATATTTTTGCCTTTAAAATTTTGAGTTCCAATTTTTTCCTTTTTATCTATCCCCTCCCCTCCCCATTGAAAAAGCAAACCTTATGATACCCTTTATACATGTGAAGTCATGCAAAGCATATTTCCATATCAGTTGTGCTGCAAAAAAAGAAAGCAAGAAAAATAAAGTGAGAAAAATATATATTTCAATATGCACTCAGAGTTCATCAGTTCTTGGTGGAAGTGGAATTGTTTCATTACTAATTCTTTGGAATTGCCGTGGATCATTTTATTGATCTTTTAAAAAATAATAGCTTTTTATTTTCAAAATACATGCAAAGATAGTTTTCAATATTCACTCTTGCAAAACCTTGTGTTCCAATTTTTTCCTCTCTTCTCCCCATTACCCTACCATAGACAGCAAGTAATCCAATATATGTTAAACATGTGCAATTCTTTTATACACATTTCCATATTTATCATACCATTCAAGAAAAAAATATATAAAAAAGGAAAAAATGAGAAAGAAAAAAGCAAGCAAATAATGATCACTGTATTAATTATCATGACTGTCTTTTATAGTTGATCAGCATTACAATATTGCTGTCACCATCACATTGAAATTTAACAATTGGCCTTCCCAAATCAAATTGAGATGACTCTAGCACACTCCTAAGCACCCAGATCACTGTAAAGAGTTACTCAAAACTTTTATAGGCCAAAATTTAGTTGTCCAAGAATCTATGACATTGTTCCTATGAAATCAATTCATTGGGTTTTTTTTGAAACCAACTGTTGTGCGGTTGCTTCACTCAAAACCATATTTTTCCCCTAAAACTAACAAACTTAGTTCAAATGTACTATATTGGAGATTTATTCATGACTCTTGGGGTAGCAAAGTATCTGAAAAACCATTCACCCAATCTCTATCCAAATTGTTAATACACTCTATAATATCTGGAAGTTCAAAAGAAAAGAAGTCCTAATTATTGAGGTTTTCCTTAATGTAAACTATCCACCTTCCTCCATCTTGTATTCCAGAATAGCAGAACCCAACTAAAGTTTCTCTAACATGATAACCTTTCAAAGCTCTGAAGACTGGATTTATGTTCTCTTGACTGTATTTTACTCCATATATTTTCTTCAAATTAAATATCATTAGTTCCTATACTTAGTTGCTCTCTCCAGGACATAATCCAGCTAGTTGATGTACTTCTTAAAATACACCCCTAAATTTAACACAATAATCCAGAAGCTATTTGATAAGTTTACTACAAGAAACTCATCTTCTTCATTCTTAACACTATACTTCTATTAATACATATTATTGCAATAACCTTTTTGGCTGCCTTGTAACAGTACTGATATTGGGATTTCAGGATATTAAAACTCCCAGTTTTTTGTTATGTTTTATGAACTGTTATCTAGCTGTATCTTCCTCTATCCTGTACTTGTTCAGTTGAGTTTTTTTGAACCTAAACGCAGGATGTTTATGTCTATCAAAGTTTGTCTTATTACAATTTTTTTCCATCTGTCCAGTCTATTGTGACCGATTTGAAACCTGATTTGGCCACTCTATTATCACATATGTTAGCTAGTGCTCCCACTCATCCAATAATCATTTGTGTCATTCTTTTATTTGATAAGAATGTGTTCTTTATCTCCATTCAAATTCTGGACAATAAAATACAAAAGAAAACCTTCTATAATATTAATCTCTAAATACTGCTCCCCCATATTCCAGCAAAAATGCCTTATTTTATGAAGGTTCATGTAGCCATCTTTCTTCCTAAGTCATTTTGGCCATGACAGAGGGAAATGTTGAACCTTTTGCAAAGGTTATGAAAGGAGATGGGAGGACAGCCATAATGAGTAGACAGTTACTCAGTTTCTCAACCTTGGAGACATTCCTGATTCTTCTTTGTCTCCTCCCTCAACAACTATATCTAATCATTTACCAGATCTTGATGATTGCACCTGGAAAACATTGTCACACATATACGGTTCTCTCTACCTATGAAGTTACCATCCTAGATCAAGGACCATCACCTGAATCCTCCAATCAATATCCCTGCTTCTACCTCCAATGAATCCCCATAGCTGCCAAAATAATCCTCCTCTAATTTTGGTCTGACTCCTCCTCCTACTTAACAATAATCAATGGCTCTCTATTGCCTCTAGGATAAAAGGCAAGTTGCTCTTTTAGGCATTTAAAATCCTTCACATTCTGGCTCCCTCTCTACCATTTCCACTTTGTTTACAAGAGTTTCTTTCACATACTCTATATTCTAGATAAACTGGTTTAATTGCCACTTCCAAACATTAAATTACATGACTTATCCCTGGATCTTTGGATAAACTACCACTCCTGGGATGACTTCTATTTTCATAGTTTTTCAAGAATTTTCACCATCCTTTAGGGTTCTACTTCAAGATTGCTTCCTCTTACAGAAAGACTTTAGGATCATTGGAACACAACTTAGAGGTATAAATGACCCCAGTGTCACCTAAAACACTCTGGCCCAAGGAGATTGATTCACTTGCCAAAAGTCACACAAAGTAAGTGGTAGAGTCAGAATGTGAACCTTGATCCTGTGACTGTGATTACTTTAGAGTCTCCTCTTAATATTTTTCTTACCCCATCAATTCCTCCAGCTCTCATACCCTTCCCAACCTTCCCTACTTGATCCTTTCATTCTTACCAACTATCATCCTTCTCAAGAAGGACATTGATTTGCTCTCCTCTCTCTTTTTTCTTAATCTCTTACAATCCAGCTCCCAACCTCATCATTATTCCCCCCAAACTGCTCTCTCCAAAGCTACCTATTCTCTGTGACCTACCTGCAGCTTTCAATATTGTTGACCACCTCCACTCTTTGATATTCTTTTCTCTTTAGGTTTTCAGGTTATCACTCTCCCTAGTTCTTTATTTATCTAACCACTTCTTTTCATTCTCCATTGCTAGATCGCCATGAAGATCAACAACAACCTTTGTGGAAAATAGGAAGATGGCTGTATTTGGAAGATACACTTCACTCTTCTATCTTCAAAAGGGGTTTTGGAGAAAGAATTATACCTATCTATTATGTCCAATTCTTCATAATTCCATTTGGGATTTTCTTGGCAAAGACACATGAGTGATTTGCCATTTCCTTCTCTGGCTTATTTTACAGATGAGGAAACTGACACAAACAGACTTAAGTGATTTGGCCAAAGTAACATAGCCCATCACTGTCTGAGGCCAGATTTGTACTCAGGAATGTCTTTCTGACTTCTGGCTTGGCACTCTATCCACAGTTCCATCTAATGTCCTATTTCCAATAAACATAAAGATGAAAGACATTTTTCCTAATTTCTTTGGAAAAGAATAATTCCATCAAGTTGGGAAGATAACAATCAGCTCAGTTCCCCTTCCACCAAACATTTATTAAAGAAAAGATAATCAGGGGATTGTATGACTTGAGAATAGAATAAAATCTCATCTAGGAGAAAATGATCTCACCTAAGGGGAAAGAAAGCCTTTTCCCTCTGAGAACTAGCCTACAAAAAATTATCCTCCTGAGATGAACAGACTGCTTCATTCCTCTTGTGATTTTTGCTTCTGACTCTGCAGATTTTACTACCATGGAAGATCCCTAATCCCCCAGGCTTCTCACCCTGGAACATCCCTTTGTCCCTTGCACTACTAGTTCCATTGGGAAATTCTTTCAGATCCTCCATTTTGAGGAAAGATCTAGGAATCCTTCATTCCCTGTTTTTCCATCACTTAGGACAAAGTTAGGACATCAGTTAGGACAAAGCCTAACTCTTATTTAGCACTTACTAAATGTTTGTTGATTGACTAATTGCCTGCCTGCTTCCTACTGAAAAGAGGAACAAAAGGAAGTGGAATGAGAGTGCAAATCATGACCTCAGGCTCTGCGTCAGGCAAAGATAGAGCCCGTCTTTATCTTCTACCACCACCTAGTAGGAGTATTTCCTGGGCTTTGTCTGATTCAGCTTTCTGTTCTGTCTGATGCTTGTTCCAAGGACAGGATACTCTGTTACATACCCAGATACTCATTCAAGTCTAAGCACTTTCTCAGTGAGTGAGAAATGCTCTTTTAACCACATCATTTTATAGGCATCTCTTGATAGTCTCATTTTTGCCTAGTAGAATCTCTGACTTATTATAAGCACAGCTCAAATATCACTTCCTCAGCACAACCTTCCCTAATTTTCCTCTACCCCACAGTTTGACTTTTTCCCTCTGGAAATTTTTTGTATTGTTGTGCGTTCATTGTGTTTATTTTTCTGCATACATACTTGATTTCTTCTCCCCTTTTTGCCCCAAATGTAAATTCCTTTTGGACAAAGACTTTTCCAGTTGTTGTTGTTGTTGTTGGTTTTTTTTTTTTTCCTTTTTATAATGCTCAGTACCTAGTAAAGTGCCTGGTAAATAGTGAGTACTTAATAAATGCTTGTTTGTTTGCATTGAATTATTCTAAGAGGAAGGAAGTGTTTTGGATGATCCAAAGTCACTTATATTACCTGCACATGAGATGACAGATTATTTGTGGCATTTGCTTCAAATGAAATAATGGAAACAGACCAATTTCTCCATCCTTCTACCTTTGCTCAGAATGCATCCATCCCTGTTTTTCATTCCAAGTTTATAATTGATGGACCAGAGTCACTCAAAGATTTAAGATTAAGCTTAAAATGGATCCAAGATAATTCTTCCAGGTTCCTTACTTAGCCTTGGCTGAAGGTTAGGAATGGGATGGAAAAAGAATAAAATACTTTCCTAAAAGTCTTAATTTTACTTCCTCTTGGAATACAGAAACCTAAGGCACAGCTTGTGTCCACAGAAGGTTTGATTACATAGAATAGATGGATTTTCAGTAAGTATTAGACAAATCACTTAACTTACCTGATATGGTTTCCTCATCTGCAAAATGTAGATAATAATACTTATATTGCCTATCTCACAAAGTTGTAGTTAATGATATAACAAGTTTGACATATGATTTAGATATGTTTCCTTTTCATTAAAACTACCATTACCTGTCAATAGACACTTATTAACTTCCTACTGTGTTCAAGGGACTATGCTAGATGCCAGAAATACAAAGATAGACATGATGCAGACCCTGGTTTTACAGAGTTTACAATCTCATGGACCACATTCTATTAGAAAATTAACAATGATTGAAGAGAGAATGTGGTAAGTGCCTAAAAGAAATCCAAGCAAAATGTCACAATACATTTGAGGAGTGAAAGATCTTGTTTACATGAGGGATCAAAGTAGTCTTCATGGAAGATGCTAAATTTTACCTGAAAAAAAGAAAGAAATTTCAACATATGAAAATAGAGTGGAGAGTGGCATTCTAGGCAGGTGGAAATGATGTGGCCAACAGCAGGGAAATGGGAGAGGGCAGAATGAGAAGAAACAATAGAGAATGGTATAAATTTGGATGGGACATAGAGTACATGAAGGGCAGTAATATGAGATGAGACTGGAAAGCAAAGCTGTAGGAAAGAGTTTCTGCTTGGATATGTGCTATGCCAGATGACCTCTAAAGTCCTTTCTAATCAGAGATCCTATATTTATATGAAAGTTCACTCAGGCAGTATTACAAAAGTTATATTGTAAAGGGAATTGTCTAGAATAAGAAAAACCAGGAGATTATTATGGTAATCTAGGCAAGAAGAGTCAAGTAAGTAACTGAACTGGGTATTTATTTAGGGAATTAGCAGAAAAAAATAAGACTGTAAGGAAGAAATTCTAGAGATATTCTGGTTATAGAATCGATAGAATTTGGCAACTAATTAGATATGAAGGGTGGCAGAGAGTAAACTGTCAAAGGGAACTACAAGAATTCAGAGAAATATGAGAAAAGTTAATTTATACAGAAAGCAGAACTAGAAGACAACATATATAATGACTTCAAAAATATAAACATAAAGAAGCAATAACATGAAGCTCAATGTTGTACAATTGTAATGACCAAGCTTAACAATAGGGAAGTGATACAAAAATGCTCTTTCCTTGTTTCATTGAAGCAGTGAGAGTCTATGGGATATAGAATGTTGCATACCTTGTCAAACATAGTCAATATGTTGATTAATTTTGCCAAACTATTGAGGATCTTCAAAAAACAACAACTGTGATACAAAGTAAATCTGATAAAAAGCCAAAGGAAATCAATAAAAATTTAATTATATATACAATATATTGTTTCAAGCTTGTAATATCAAGGAAATGGTGGTATTATCAACTCCAAAATCAGGAAATTATATTTATCAATCAAGAAATGCAGAATTTAGAGAAAGGAAAAGTTTTTCTTTTGGGAAGAAGGGTGATGATTTCACCTTGGACATCTAGAGATCTAGATGAAATGTTAGTAAGATACCTAAGTAAAGTTACCCAGTAGGCAGCTGGAACTATAGAACGGAGTTCTGAGATAAGATTAAAAATGTAAATGTAGAATTGGGAACTATTTTCAAAGGTGATTGAAAGAGGTTATGGAAGTGAATGAGATGGTTAAGGTAAACAATATAAAGAAAGAAGAGATGACAACCAAAGTTTGGTCTGACAACCCCCCCCAAAAATGGGTATTTGAGGGATACCCATATTAAAGAGGAGAATGAAAGTTGGGAAGTTGACAAAAGAAACAGAGGACTAGCAGAAGGGGAAAAAAAGAATCAGAGTCCCACTATCATGGAATTCAAGGGAGAAGAGAATATCAAGATGTAGCTTCAAATACTGAAGAGAAATCAAGAAGAATCAAAGACAAATTTTTAAAAATCAGTAAATATTTAAGTTAAATTATATTATATTAGTGATAGAAAGAGTTGTTTCAGTTAAGCAGTAAGAATGGAATTTAGATTGAAAGAAGTAGAAAAGCAGATAAGTTGGTAAGGAGAAAATAATTTAATTACTCTTTCAAGAATTTTAATATTGAAGGAAAAGAGACACATTTAAAAATGTAAGATGGAAATGTCAAGATCAAGGAAAGGTGTGTGTGTGTGTGTGTGTGTGTGTGTGTGTGTGTGTACACATGTACATGTGTCTTTTAATATGAAGAGATGAGGATTTTTATAAGATGAGAAGGTATCAGTAACAATAGAGAGAAAAAGATTGGAGGTATATAAGAGAGAAATAATGATTAACAGAAGCAGATAACCATAAGTATAGATAGAAAGATTAATTTTAGCAAGGAGAAGGAGCACCTCTTCCTCAGTGACTATAGTAGAGAATAGACTAGGACACTGAGAGGATTACAAGAGTGAAATAAGACAACTGAGGGAATTTACCTGACATGTCCTTGAGTTTCTCTATAAATTAAGAGATGAAGTCATCAATGAGAGTGAGGAGAGATCAGGTCATAGGATCAAAGACAGAATTTGACAGCAAAGAAAAACCTTTTTTTTGTGTGATTAAAAGGATATACCTAAAACTAAATGTTAGCTTTATATATAAAGAAAAACATTTGAAGCTTTCCCAACAAATACAGGATTTAGAAGTAAATGTCATTTTTATTTACATCAATTTCAGGTCATAATTCAGACCCAAATTAACTAGACAATTATTCCAATTTCCTATTTCTCTTTGTGAATGTGATCATAACCTTAAGATCTCCCAAATTTAGGCCAAATTATAATAAGTCCCATCATTAAACCTATTCAGTCTCCTTGCTCCTTTTCTCTCATCTAGTTTCAGTTTGGCTGATCTTGCTTCTAGGACCTCTCTCCAATTGCTGTTGTTGTTTGTCCTCTCTTCCAGATGTTCAAAGGTTAGGTGGGCTCAGCTGCTTTGGCATCTCTAGTTCCCAAGCTGCTTATGGTGCTAAATAAGCCAAACGCCCTTGTCTTGTCCAATCAGTAGATCTGTTACTAAAGCCAGAGTAATAAAGAAAAAGCGAGTATGACCAGATGGCATTGATTCACCAAGCATCTGCAGAGACATGGAATTCATAACTTGGAACAACCTGGGTGATTCTGTGTACCATATTCATTCATATATGTGCTGCATCATTTGGAATGGAATCAGGATATGTAAATTGTAGTACCCTAAGTACAAGAAATCTCCATGTGACCTGAGGCAACTTCCCTTCTTTAAGACTTGATTTTCTCATATGTAAAATGAGAGGTTTAGATAAAAATGTCATTAAGGTCCCTTCCTATGATACTTTGAATATGTGGTCTTAGAGTCAATCTTTTAGATTTAATAATAAGTAATAGGATCATTCTTTAACAATAATAACTCTAGTTAGGTGGTGAGATGTTTAAAGGAGAAATTAAACTAAATTTAATTTGGTTGATCTGAGAATTGTTTGCATCAATAGCTTTGAGTCCATGTTCTAAGCTTCAGGCTGTTTCACTCTGAGAGATAAACTTTACCAAAGAATATGAAATCAGACTGGAAAACCTGGTCTTCAAACCTTATGATGCTGGCCTCAGTCACTGATCTAGTTATTTATTATTTGGGTTCTAATGGCTCATACTGAGTGTAAATAGCAATTGTTTCTGTTTTAGTCAGAAACCCAGAAGGTTTTTCCCTCATAGATTGATTTTTTTTAATGGACTAAGTAAAAGAGGCCATTTTTTGTTTCTTTTTAACTTATCTTTAATCACTGAATGGGTGTTGTCTCAGTAAAACTGAGACCTGGGAAAAACCTTTGCTTAAAAAGGGCAAGTTCTCCCACCACATCCAGGGCCATTTCCATCTTAATTTATATCATGCCACTGGAGCCAAATGGATTTGGAGGAAAGAATGGGTTTGGTGACTTTGCCGAGTTCTACTTCACTTAAATCCAATTCACTAGCAAGTTAAGACATTATATGTCACAGTCCTCTTTGAGAACCTAGGACAAACTACCACAGCAAGAACTTAGTGGGTAAGATCCCTTAAATAAGGTGAATGGTTTTTAAGGGGTGGTTATAGCAAAGCAGCCTGAGGGCTATTGGTTCCTTCAGAGCAATTATTTCCGGGGAACTATAAGTTGTACTGAGTAGCTTCAGTATATTGACTCACCCTCTCTGATTCAAAGGCTTAGAACTCTTTGCCTTCTTCCTGCCATGAACCTCACCTCTGCTGACATTGATTAAACTTAAACTTGCTGCCTAACTTAATTATCTATTCTGCAATCTGTCTCTTTGCTAAGATCGTGCCTGATCCCTGCTATTGAGATGTAGATCCTTAGTCATGCTTCTCTCACTAATAGCTCAGGCCCTTGGTCTAATTCTCAACATTATAGATTTTTTTTCTCCTATATGTATTTTTCCTATATTTCTTGAAGGTATGCAATTAGTCATTTCTGAGTATACTGAGGGTAAAGTTCCCACAAATCAATTTCTTCATAGAACCAAGTTTTATCAAAGGATATGAACAGACAATTTTCAAATGATGAAATTAAAACTATTTCCACTCATATGAAAGTGTTTCAAATAACTATTGATCAGAGAAATGCAAATTAAGACAACTCTGAGATACCACTACACACCTGTCAGATTGGCTAAGATGACAGGAACAAATAATGATGAATGTTGGAGGGGATGTGGGAAAACTGGGACACTGATGCATTATTAGTGGAGTTGTGAAAGAATCCAACCATTCTGGAGAATTATGCCCAAAAAGTTATCAAACTGTGCATACCCTTTGATCCAGCAGTGCTACTACTGGGCTTATATCCCAAAGAAATACTGAGGAGGGGAAAGGGACCTGTATGTGTCAAAATGTTTGTGGCAGCCCTTTTTGTAGGGGCTAGAAACTGGAAGATGAATGGATGCCCATCAATTGGAGAATGGCTGGGTAAATTATGGTATATGAAGGTTATGGAATATTATTGCTCTGTAAGAAATGACCAGCAGGATGAATGACCAGCAGAGAGGTCAACTGATACTGAGTGAAATGAGCAGAACTAGGAGATCATTATATACTTCAACAATGATACTGTATGAGGATGCATTCTGATGCAAGTGGATATCTTCAACATAGAGAAGAGCTAATCCAATTCCAATTGATCAGTGATGGACAGAATCAGTTATACCCAGAAAAGGAACACTGGGAAATGAGTGTAAACTGTGAGCATTTTTTTTTGTTTTTCTTCCCAGATTATTTTTACCTTCTGAATACAATTCTTCCTTTGCAACAACAACAACAACAAAATTCGGTTCTGCACATATATATTGTACCTAGGATATACTATAAGATATTTAATATGTATGGGAATGCCTGCCATCTAGGGGAGGGGGTGGAGGGAAGGAGGGGAAAAATTCAGAACAGAAGGGAGTACAAGGGATAATGTAAAAAAAAAAAAACCTATGCATATGTACTGTCAAAAAATGTTATAATTATAAAATTAATTTAAAAAGAATCAAGTTTTAGAACTAGTGTGGACTTTAGAGATCATCTATTCTAATTATCAAAATTATCAATACTGGGTCATCCAAGAAGAATGCAAAAAGCAATCAGGAAATATCAAGCCCAGACTTTTTCTCAACCAATAAAGAAGTTGTATTCCAAAGACATTCTTATTTTCATAATTATGGGTAGAAATAACATGGATATTATAAGGGTATATTATATGACTTCCAAAGGTTTGTATAGCTCCACATACTAGAATAATAAAGATGTACTTAGGTTGCCACATACAGAAAATGATTATCTCTTATCTTATTAGTATGAATATTTCTCCAACTAGTACAGATCATAGTTCATCCATGCTTTCTCATCCTGAATGAAACTTATTCATGTTCTTCTGCAATTACTTTTTGTTCTGTAATTTTACTCTTTTCACTAAAATGAATTTATTTTCTCTCTCTCAAACTGCAAAGATTCAGAGACAAATAACCCCTTTGTATTAAAATTTCATACTCAAATAAAACAAACTTCCCCATTGATTATGCCCCAAAATGTAAGTCTCATTTTGTATCTTGAATCTATCGCTTCTCTGTCAAGAGGTGGGTAGCATGCTTTGTCATTCTTCTGGAATCATAATTGGTCACTGAATCACTCAGAATTCTGAAGTCTTTCAAAGTGCTTTGTTTTCAAAGTGTTCCTGCTTATCTGGTTCTATTCACTTCCTCTAGTATTAACAATTATTGGATAAACTATACAAATCTTCTCAATATTCTCTAAAACTATTCCTTGTTTTACATCACAATAGTATTCTATCCTATTCCATTCCATTTCATTCCATAATTTTTTCATAGAGTACCTGTAACACACTGGGAAACTTTTTCTGGGTCTTTTAATATTTTGTGCATATGAGTACAACACTTGGATATAATGTTTGTTACATGAGTGACATCTTACTCATAAATGTCTTTGATGATTTCTTTTTACCATGTTTATACACAAATCATTATTGGTGATTTATTCAGCCTACTTATATCCACTAAGTTCCATAGTCTTTTGAGTCTCCTGTAATGGTGACATAGCTAAGATGAGGATGCTCCATGATTCACAACAATGTAGCATCACAATAGAATATAATTGTTTAAAAATAGATTTTTACAATTGACAATCCATGGGAATTAATGTTAGGTCTACAGTTTCACAAATACAATCCAAGATGTCATCCAGTTGCATGTAATGGTGTATCATAAAGAGGAAAATGGTACAAAAATTAATTACAAACTGAAGTAATACAAGATTTTCTGGAAGCAAAGCAAGCATCTTGTGGCCTCTTTTAAGATATGAAAAAATGGAAGGAAAAGCAGTAATTGAGTGAAGGTTTGAGATATGAGAGAGAGAACTTATAATCAAGGAGGATTTGTCTGAGTAGCGGTAGAGGTAGGAGTTTGTAAAACCAAATAGTTTGATGGAGCTATGAATTTGTTTAGCTACTCTGGAAAGCAATTTGAGACTATGTCCCAAAAGTCCCTAACCTATGCATGTCCTTTGATCAGGAACTACCATTATGAAGCTGATAACCCCAAAGAAATCAAAAAAATAATAAAGGTACACATATGAAGAAAATGTTTATAATGTCTCTTTTTGTAGTAGAAAAGAACTAGAAACTAAAGAGGTGTTCATAAATAGCCAATTGGCTAAACAAATTATGATTTATGAATGTAATTTTGTGCATAAGAAATGATAAAATGGATAATTGCAGTGACACCTAATTAGACTTGTATGAACTTATATAGAGTGATATGACCAGAACAAAAAGGGCAATTTATATAATAACAACATTATAAAGAAAAATAACACTAATTATTTCAGTGAACTAATAATCAATATGAAAGTTTCTTTTCTCACTAGCAACACATTTTTTGCCCAAGAAACTTTTGTGTGACCCTGGTGTATATAGGCATATAAAATAGTATTACAAATTAAACATTCAGTGATAATAAATCATAATTTTGTGACTCTTCACATTCAGTTATAAGCCCCATATGGGGCTCATGACCTACAGTTTAAGAAGTTGGGCTTTATATCATGTAATAGTTCAATAAATTATGGTATATGAATATAAAAGAATTCTAAAAATATATAAAAATTATCATGATGCAAAGATATGATTGAATACCAACTAAAATAAGTATTCTATGTTAGATATGAAAGATTCAGAGAAGCACAGGAAGACCTATATGAACAGACTCAGACTGTGATAAGCAGAACCAGGATAAAAATGTGGAAAATGACTACAATAATACAAATGAAAATAATACTGAGAATTCTGATTCATTTACAATGATCATGTTTGTTTCCATGAAGAAGAATGATATGGTAGCAGTTTCAAAAGGCAAGTAAGAGCTAGATTGTTGAAAGCTTTTTAAAGGTCAGTTTGAGGAATTTTTATTTTATCTTAGAACAGGTAGGGAGCTACTGAAGATTTTTGAATAATGGAATCATAGTACTTGGAGATAGCTATCATTTCATCTGCAAAGGTCCTTCACCCAAGCTAAACATGACCAGTTTCTTAAATAGCTTCTCATGTGGAACGGTATCAAGGCACTTCAGTATCTTGGATATCCTCCTTGGTACTTTCTAAGAACATGATATCTAAAGCTAAACATAATACTCTAGATGTATTTTTATCAAGGCAAAGTACAGGCGAACGATTATATCCCTAATCCTGGACACTATACTTGCTTTAATGTAAAAGTAAGATTGCACTAATTTTATTGGCTTCCATATTATAATGTTGACTCATATTGCACTTATAGTCTACTGAAATCCTGTGATTTTCTACCATATTATGCTTATGAAGTTGATAATTTGAATCCAAAGATGAGATTTTAAATTTGTCTCTATTAAATTTCATCTTATTCATTTTGGCCCCAATTCTATCCTGTCAAGATCTTCTTGATTCCTGATTCTGTCATCTGGTGTGTTAACTATCCTTCCTAGTTTCCTGTCATCTGCAACTATGACATCTGCCAAAAATATCTTTTCCAAGTCTTTGTTGAAAATGTTAAATAGCACAGGGATACTTTCCTACAGATGACCTAACAAGTGGACATTAAACCATGTATCATTATAGTTTATATGTATCCAATTAAGTAGATTTATGCATTGTTTTGCCTAGTTTTGATTAAATTAATGGTCACAAAAAAGAACAAGTGGTTTAAAAAATAAACTGCAAAGAAACCTTAAATTGAAGATGATATTAACAGAGTACAAAAGAATAACAAGAAAATGATAAAGCTGTCCCTTCTCTGTGTTCAGTCTCTTTGTAACTCATAGTAGTATTAAAAAAAATAAGATAATCAGAGCTGACAAGTCAGACAAATATAATTTATAATTATAAACAAGACTATTTGATATATAGATTTATACCTAGTATTGCTAACACTAGGCCTATCTCTTGTGTATATTATGCTTGAGATATTAGCTAATAAGAGTATTGAGCCATCATGATCAACAAGACATTTTAAGAATTAAGTCTTAGTTGATGAAAATTATGTGCATGCATTTCAACTATTAAAGAGAATTTCATTTCTATACACTTAAAAAAAAACTTGGAAACAAATTTTCTAACTTGTTTAAAGATCTTCCAGATAGTGGGTTTCAATGTTCAAATGTTAAAAATGTGAAAATACAACACTTTTTGATTAGTTTACAAAAACAAGTCATAGACACTAAGAAAGATGTAAATTTACTAACCAAATTTTACAAAAAAAATTTATAATTGGTGGATGGGATTGAAAAATGAGATGTATGATTTAGGAAGTATAGCCAAACTGAATACTTTTTCCATTTGGATTTTCTTATCTTAGTGAGATTTTTTTTCAGTTAAGTCAGTCATAAAAATCAATTATCAAAACAAACTGAACTTAGAACTAGACCTTCAAATTGCTCTTATGAAGTGTTAAATCAATATTTTTTTAAGAAATGAAACACATTCAATCACATTGTGCTTTCCCTCTCTCCCTCTTCTCTCCATCTCTCCGTCTCTCTCTCTCTCTCTCTCTCTCTCTCTCTCTCTCTCTCTCTCTCTCTCTCTCTCTCTCTCTCGACTTGTCTTAAATTACACAGCTAGTAAGTGTTAAGTATCTGAGGTCAGATTTGAACTCAGATGCTCCTGACTTTAGGGGCTGGTACTTTACTGTGCCATCTGACTGCCTCAAGCATTTTGCTCTTACTAAAATATTATTAGTAATAATTTAGCTAAAGAAAAAAGTGTGCCATTAACAAATAAGCTATTTTAAATGTTTATTTCATTTTATATCATCCTTTGAGATTTCTATTTTATGTACATTTTTGTCATATATATGTTAGTATAATAATGATTACATATAATTGATACATGAATAAATACACATTTACTTATACATATATAGAGATGTTAAAAAAAAAAAAAACAAAGACTGAACAAGTCTCTGAAAATGTTTGAAAACCACAGAAGTATAAAATAATAGCTTAAGGAGATAGCAGGGCCAACTAAAACAAATTTAAGGAGTGATGAGGCCTTCACATGTTTATAGGCAGTAGACAATATGGATAAAGCGATCTTGTAGATGAATAAGAGAACGATCTTTGGAAAGACCACATTCTTGGGGGTGATGGGAAAGGATAGGAGAAATGTATAAGTTAAGCAATTGGTTTCACAAAGGAGAAAAACCATTGATTACAAATGAAGTAGAAGAGAAAGGTTAATGATGTAGAGGGGTTTTGAGAAAGTTTCTTTTTCAGATAAGGGAAGGGAGTTCACAATGGATAGCTTCTATTTTCTACCAAGGCCACATTACCATTGTCTTGGTTGACATTGATTTAGTAGTGATTAATCTTTGGGTACAGACATTCAACCTGTTCCAAAGCTACCAAACTGTACTATTGTCTAACTTATATCTCTCCATCTAAATCAAAATAATACTAAGAAAGGCTATGTAAAATTCTAAGCTAAAATTTAGGTAAATAGAATTCCTTTGACCTTCTTCTAGTACCTTTGTTAAAAAGGAAATGGTTTAGTCTGGCATGCCTATTTTTGATGAAGCTATTATAGATCTTTGTGACCAGTGTTTTCTTTCTAGATGTAACTATATCTTTAATAAAACATTCCAGAATTTCCCCAGGAATGTAAGTCAAGATCACTAGCTTACTCATCTTCCATTATTTCCTTCTGGTCAGGAAATCTATGGTATACTCACAACACAATACTGCTTCTTTTTCTCCCTTCACATTGATCTTCAATCAAATACTCTGCCATGGTTGTTCCATCTAATTCATGGATTTTCATATATCAATATATTTTTGTATCTTTTTTATCCAATGGGTTCTTTTTGAATGATGCTTTCCCTTCTATAGACATATTTCAATTATGTCTTATCCCACTAATTCTCATTAACTGGACAAGTTCAAATGGTCACTTTTGTCACTTCAAATTCATTTCCCTCTGAATTCTCCTAGTGATTCTTCTATTCTTTCTAATATTTTATTTTCCTTTCAAATCTCAAGAATAGAAAGATATTCCTAAGAGTTTAAAGGTAACTCCCAAGACAAATGGTCCAATACTTAGCTATCAATAACTCCGTCTGCAGCATACGCAATAAATGATCATCTAACTTTTGCTTGAAGGCCTCTAGTGAGGGATAATCCATGACCTGGAGGGATAGGACACTTTTGGAGTTCTTCTTATGGTATGAAAGCTGACCCACATTTTAGACACAGATTCTAGTAAATGTTAGAAACACAAACACAGAAAACTCTCGGTAAATGACTGGAATTTTTCCCTTTCTCTTCATATCTGTTGGAAAACGAGACCCATGTGTCTCTATTTTACTTGTTGCTAGCCCTTTTGGGTAACTGTTGTGGCTAAATAAGCTTTTGCTACACTGTGGGGCTCTGCCACCAGGGGCCTTTGAGAAAGGATTTATTATTAAGTCAATTGTCAAAATCACTATAAAAATGTATGAATGATAATAGAAGCGCTGAAACTCAGAACAAGCAAAAGCTTGTAATGAATGCCAAAGACAACAAAAAGAACCTTCTTTAAAACCCATGTTGAGAGCAAGAAAAAAGATCAAAGGAGGGATAAATGCATTGTTCAGAGCAGAAAGTACTATGATAATGAATAAGAGACTATTCAACTCTCTTACTTTGCCTCTGCTTTCTTTACAAGAAGAACAATCTTTGGATTAAAAGTATAGAAAAAATTGGCTTCTATTTCTGACCTTTATGGAGAAAGTTGAGGCAAAAGAATAGTGGAAGAGGCATGGACTTAAGGTGAATAAATGGAGGAAGAAATTGTAAATATGTTTTTTGAGGGGGGAATTAAATTCGTGAAGAAGGTCAGAGATTGAATTTTGAGAAAGAATAATTTTGGAGAACTTGGGGATAAGTTGGAGGAGAAGAATTTTGGTAAAGAAGAAGGAAGAAAAAAAAAGGAAAAGGGAGTCAAGACCAAAGAAAAAGGGAATAAAAGTGAGAAGCACTTGACAAGGCAAAATAGGCAACAAAGAGCAAATTTAAAAGGGGTAAAGTAGTGACAATAACAAATTCATTAATCAAATGGATCCCAGTCATTTGTCAAATCTTGTCATTTCTACCTTTATTAGATCTCTTGTTTATTTCCTTCTCTCTACTGATATACACCATCATAGTTCTTATCTCATCTATATTAGTCCAATAGGCTTCTGATTAGTTTTACTATCTCAAGTCTCTCCCTACTCCAATTCATTTCCCACAACATTCCCAACATGCTTTTTCTAAAGCTCAGTTTTGACTATGTTCGTAAACCCATTCAGTAAATTCCAATATTATTCATTACTTTCAGAATTAAATATAAATTTCTTTGTTTTGAATTTAAAACTTTACAATCTTCTTGAACAGTGATTGCTTCCATGCACTTTTTTATCCATCTGTTCTGGCCTACCTATTTTTTCTAAAATACATGTCTATATTTTCATCCACTGTTCCCTATGCCTTGCTTTATCTCCTTACCACTGCCTTTTAGAATCCCTCGCTTCCTTCAAGACTTGGCAAAGGGCCATTCTTGGTAGCACACATATGCTAAAGCTTTCCCCTCCTTTGCTACCTTCCATATATTTTCTATATCGTGCATATTACATGTTGTCTTCCAAACAACAACGCAGACTTTTTAAGAACAGGGAATAAAAATATTTTTGCCTTTTTTTAATCCCTTGAATTTTGCATAGTGCTTGGTACATAGTAAGCATTTAATCAATGTTTATGGATTGATTGTTGGTGAGAAAAAGGGAAATTACATATGTTTTTGACAAAAATCAAAGAACTTTGGGGATGCCTATCATATTATTAAGAGGCTGTGAAAGTTTTAACAAAGTATTTTTAAGGTGATGTGTAAAAACAGATATGTAATTAAAATTATTTGTTGTTCAGTCATGTACTATTCTTTGTGATCCATTTGGGGCTTTCTTGGCAGAGATATTGGAGTGGTTTGTCATATCCTTCTCCAACTCATTTTATAAATGAGGAAACTGGGGCAAACAGGATTAAATGACTTGCCCATGGTCATATAAGCCAGTTGCATTTGCACTCAGATCCAGTATGAAGAGCAGGCAACAGTTTTCAATGGCTTGTATTGAAAAGAATGATGTACATATTTCTACTACAGCCAGGTGACTGTATTTTCTATATTCTATGTATAGCTTAGTCTCTTATCTAGAAAGAAGATGAAGGGTCCCAAGAGATGTCCCTTCATACTTCAAGTTATCAGAAACAATGAAGTTGGGGCAAAGAAGTTCCTTGTTCTTGGAGAAATGATTAAGTTAAGCATATTAGAATCTATCAAATAATAGATCTTCCAGCAAGGATCAGAGGATGAAGAGAAGAAGAATAATGACCAGTGGCTTCCTGCTCAGATGCAACTGAGATAGCTATTTATCAATCTGATCACAACAAAAAAAGAAGTCTGGTGTCTTCCTGGGGCATTCTTTCTTTTTTTTTTAATTAATTTTATAATTATAAATTTTTTGACAGTATATATGCATGAGTAATTTTTTATAACATTATCCCTTGTATTCATTTTTCCAAATTTTTCCCTCCCTCCCTCTACTCCCACCCCTAGATGACAGGCAATCCCATATATTTTACATGTGTTACAGTATAACCTAGATACAATATATGTGTGTAAATACCATTTTCTTGTTGCACGTTAAGTATTGGATTCCGAAGGTATATGTAACCTGGGTAGTTAGACAGCAGTGCTAACAGTTTACATTCACTTCCCAGTGTTCCTTCTCTGGGTGTAGTTGTTTCTATCCATCATTGATCAACTGGAAGTGAGTTGGATCTTCTTTATGTTGAAGATATCCACTTCCATCAGAATACATCTTCATACAACATTGAAGTGTACAGTGATCTTCTGGTTCTATTCATTTCACTCAGCATCAGTTGATGTAAGTCTCTCCAAGCCTCTCTGTATTCCTCCTGCTGGTCATTTCTTACAGAGCAATAATATTCCATAACCTTCATATACCATAATTTACCCAACCATTCTCCAAATGATGGCCATCCATTCATCTGCCAGTTTCTAGCCACTACGAAAAGAGCTGCCACAAACATTTTGACACATACAGGTCCCTTTCCCCTCTTTAATATTTCTTTGGGATATAAGCCTAGTAGTAGCATTGCTGGATCAAAGGGTATGTACAGTTTGATAACTTTTTGGGCATAGTTCTGAATTGCTCTCCAGAATGGCCGGATTCTTTCACAACTCCACCAACAATGTATTAGTGTCCCAGTTTTCCCACATCCCCTCCAACATTCATTATTTGTTCCTGTCATCTTAGCCAATCTGACAGGTGTGTGGTGCTATCTCAGAGTTGTCTTAATTTGCATTTTTCTGATCAGTAGTGATTTGGAACACTCTTTCATATGAGTGGATATAGTTTCAATTTCATCATCTGAGAATTGTCTGTTCCTATCCTTTGACCATTTATCAATTGGAGAATGATTTGATTTCTTATAAATTAGGATCAATTCTCTATATATTTTGGAAATGAGACCTTTATCAGAACCTTTAACTGTAAAAATATTTTCCCAATTTGTTACTTCCCTTCTAATCTTGTTTGCATTAGTATTGTTTGTAAAGAAACTTTTTAGTTTGATGTAATCAAAATCTTTTATTTTGTGATCAATAATGATCTCTAGTTCTCCTCTGGTCATAAATTCCTTCCTCCTCCATAGGTCTGAGAGGTAGATTATTCTCTGTTCCTCTAATCTATTTATGATCTCATTCTTTATGCCTAAATCATGGACACATTTTGATCTTATCTTGGTATATGGTGTTAAGTGTGGATCCATATCTAATTTCTGCCATACTAATTTCCAGTTTTCCCAACAGTTTTTTTTTTCAAATAATGAATTTTTATTCCAAATGATGGTATCTTTGGGTTTGTCAAACACTAGATTGCTATAGATGTACCCTTATTTTGTCCTTTGTACCTAATCTGTTCCACTGATTGACTGGTCTATTTCTTAGTCAATACCAAATGGTTTTGGTGACTGCTGCTATATAGTTTTAAATCAGGTACACCTAGACCACCTTCATCTGACTTTTTTTTCCATTAATTCCCTTGAAATTCTCGACCTTTTATTCTTCCATATGAATTTTGTTGTTATTTTTTCTAGGTCATTAAAATAGTTTGTTGGGAGTCTGATTGGTATAGCACTAAATAAATAGATTAGTTTGGAAAGTATTGTCATCTTTATTATATTCGCTTGGCCTATCCAAGAGCACTGAATGTCTTTCCAATTATTTAAATCTGACTTTATTTTTGTGGCAAGTGTTTTGTGATTTTGCTCATATAATTCCTGACTTTTCTTTGGTAGATGGATTCCCAAATATTTTATACTCTCAACATTTGTTTGGAATGGAATTTCTCTTTGTATCTCTTGCTGTTGCATTTTGTTGGTGATGTATAAAAATGCTGAGGATTTATGTGGATTTATTTTGTATCTAGCAATTTTGCTAAAGTTGTGAATTATTTCTAATAACTTTTTATTAGAATCTCTGGGGTTTTCTAAGTATACCATCATATCATCTGCAAAGAGTGACAGTTTGATTTCCTCATTACCTCATTCCTTTAATCTCTTTCTCGACTCTTATTGCCAAGGCTAGCATTTCTATTACAATATTAAATAGTAACGGTGATAGTGGGCAACCTTGTTTCACTCCTGATCTTACTGGGAAAGGTTCCAGTTTATCTCCATTACATATTATGCTTACTGACGGTCTTAAATATATGCTCCTGATTATTCTAAGGAATAGTCCATTTATTCCTATACTCTCAAGTGTTTTTAGTAGCAATGGATGTTGGATTTTATCAAATGCTTTTTCTGCATCTATTGAGATGATCATATTTTTTTATTTGATTATTAATATGGTCAATTATACGAATAGTTTTCCTAATATTAAACCAGCCCTGCATTCCTGGTATAAATCCTACTTGATCATAGTGTATTATCCTGGGGATGATTTTCTGATGTCTTTTTGCTAATATCCTATTTAAGTTTTTAGCATCAATATTCATTAAGGAAATTGGTCTATAGTTTTCTTTCTCAGTTTTTGATCTACCTGGTTTAGGTATCAGTACCATGTCTGTGTCATAAAAGGAGTTTGGTAGGACTCCTTCATCCTGGGGCATTCTTTCAAAACATTAGAGATCCTTCAAGATCTTGTCAAAAAAGAATGACTATTAGCCTCTAGCTATTTACATGAACACAAAAGACACTCCTAAAATAGACCCCCAAAAGTATTGATAATGATTACAAAGTCTTGAGCAGGATCCTGAAGACCACAAGATCAAGGCTGTGCCTTTCTTACTGTTGAACATTGAAGGCAAAGGATATAGAAGGGAAAATGATGTGGAAAGTGAATAGCAAGTGAAGAAGATGATGTTTGATACTGAAAGGACATTGATAAACTGGAAATCTTCTAAAGAAATAATCAGATAGGAAAGGACTCTGGGACAATGTCATATCTAAATTAGTTGAAAGAAGTTGAGATGTTTAGCCTGTAGAAGAAAAGATTCAAAGGGGACAAGATAGCTATCTTCAAAAATTTGATGGAGTTCCATGTGGAAAAAGAAATAGAGGGTTTGTTTTTGTTGAACCCTAAGAGCAATGGCTATAAGCAGCAAATAAACACGTATATGCTTGTTATCAGGAAAATATTTGTAACAATTAGAATTGTTCAAATGGTTAAGATCTTTATCTGTGTTCCCCTTCATTCAGCAGAAGGTGGATGATTTCTTGTCAAGCATATTATAGTGAAGATTCCTTTTAGAGTTTGAATTGGGTTGGATAATCACTGAGGTACCTTTTAACTATAAAAGGCTGTGATTATGATTCTTTAAAATGTTTTCCAAAGAGTTGAAGTCATATATTGATGAGAAAATTATTTAGCTGCCCTTAGCACTCATGTGTTTAGGTATGTCTCATTACTATGGATAGGTTCCTGCCAACAAAAGCAAATAGCTCTTATATGCTCTCTGGATTTGTCTGTGAGTTGAATGAATCTTCCTTCCACTCATTTCTGAATCTTCCTTTCATCAACATTTTCACTGCTGGTAACATTTAAGGTCCACCCTAATGAGTCTTCTTCTGCATGTCACCTTCTTGTCATTTCACTTTTCCAATATTTTGCCCTGATTTAGAATTGAATTGGTACAGATACTGAACATAGAAACAAAGACCTGGATTTAAATCCTAGTTCTGACATTATGTGATGTAACCATGGGCATGTCACTTCTCTGATCCTCATTTTCCTTATCTGTAAAATGAGGATAATAACACTTGTACTATACTCTACTGCAGAACATGATTAAGAGGAGGAAGCTTTGTAAACCTTAAAGATTACAATAGTTTAAAGGAGTTTACTAGAGTTCCTGGTGTCATAGTTGTTTTTTTTTTAAATAACAGATTGTAGTTGTAATTGTTCATCACTTGGAATAAGATGGTAGGCACTGAAATTTTAAGGCAAGTTCTAGAAAGGTTTTTTACATCCTGACAGACACTATTATGCCTGTGAGTAGATGCCACAAGGTGATAGTGGTGTATCATTGGAGAAATGGCAGCTGAGTGGCAGAGTGTTGGGTCTGGAGTCAGGAGTATGAACTCAGGTTCAAATACAGCCTCATACACTTAACTAGCTGTGTGACCCTAGACAAATCACTTGACCACTGTTTGCCTCAGTCTCCTCATCTGTAAAATAAGCTGGGAAGGAAATGATAATCTCTCTAGTATTTTTGCCAGTAAAACCCCACGAGGGTCACATAGAGTCACACATTACTAAAAATGACCTAATAAAAACATTGGGGAACCATTAACATAGCAGTTAGAGGTCTATTAGGCATAAAGACTTGGGGGGAAAATAGAGGAATAGTACTCAGTAGGGTCATACACTTTTTCATATTAAACATAATTGGTTGGGCAACACAATAACTTTCACTTTTAATTTAATTTAATCAACATTAATTAAGTATCTACTGGTTGTTTTGGCCTTTAACCTCAAATGCAATGGAATAGGATAATTTGGACTCCTTTATCCATAATTTCTATGATTCATGTATCCTCCTAGAGTTTACAGGATAATAGAACTAAATTTGGAAGGTAATTTAAAAGCCTTTTAAACACAATCCAATCTGCTTTTACAGATCAAGAAACTATGATTAATTTAATTCCACAAATGTGAGAAATGGCAGAGAGAAGATTTGAACTGACATTCTCTAACTCCAAAAACCCATTGGTGCTGTCCATTATACCGTACTGCCTCTCAGTTTATTCTTGGAATCATCAGGGTTTCTTCTGGGATTATCAGAATTTGACTTCTTATTCTTTCTCTAAAAGCCCCTTGGACTTGACTGCAAATGTTCAGGCTATCAAGAAGTTAGCAATTGAAAAAGATGGTGTCTAAAAATGGATTATTTGACTAAAAATATAGGAATTACAAATTCTTAACCAAGGAATGAGTACAATCATTGAAGACTTTTAAGGAAGTATTTGTCTTATATATTGCAATAAGGGTTGGAAAGGAAAAAAAACAAAACAAAACAAAACATTGTCTATATGCATCAAGCTAAATGCCATAGAGAATAAACTACAATGAAAGAGGAAGAATAGCAACAAAGAAATTTACAGAAAAGAAAATCCAAGTGCCATAGCCTGAAATATTTATATACAAAGAAATGCCCAAAGTGTGCAGAGGCAAATTTGACCTTGTAAATATTAAGGCTTAGTGGAATGAGATAGATAGTTATAATGAGATTATTGGTGGATATATCTTTTCTGAAAAAATTAAATTGGAAAAATCAGGGAGGAATAAGGTAGCAGTATATATTGAGTCTATACTCAAGTGAGAAAATCCAGTAAAAAGAGCAGAAATCATGGTAGAAAGCATGGTGAGTAGCAATGGAGGAAGAAACAGATGTGATTTTGTCACTGAATGAATTATAGACCACCTGGACAGAAACAGTAAACAGTGAAGAGTTCAGGAAACAGATCACAAGCCTGACATAGATGCATGATATAGTAGTAATTGGGGGTTTCAGTTATTCAGACATCTGGAGCTCTTTAACAAAGAAGAGCAATGAATAAGTTCTTAACTTGCCTTTTTGAGAATTTTACCCTTGAAAAGGTGGAGGAAATGGTGAGAAGAAATTCTACTTTGCATCTAATTCTCACTAGTTTGCTGGGGTAGAAATTATAAGAACCCAAAACTTCTTTTTAAAAGAGTGATAGAGAATATAGAAAAAAGTAGTGTTAGATATACTATGGCACACATAGTAGGTGTGATGAAATGGAAAGAACATTTTGCTGGAGCCAGAGGCATGAATTCAAATCTTAATTGTGATGTTTACCTATGTGACTTTTGAAAAGTAATTTAAAATCTCTGGCCTTTGATTTCCTTATTTGTAGATGAGTTCTATCTTTACCATCCTTTGATCCTATTAAGGATGGATAGCATTACAAGGAATTTAGAGAGGAAAACAATCTGGGAGGCATATAAAACTTCCAAGAATAAAATTTTGAATATATAAAGGGAAACAATTCATAAAATGATGAAAAATGGGAGCCATCTGAAGAGAACAATGTAGATCTACAAAGAACTCACAGCTTTAAGATTTCTAAAACAGACATGCTGAAATTGGACTCAGAGTTGAATAGGAGGAGAGCAGACTATATTGCACATGGCAAAGCTCTTTTAATGACCCCAAGTTTCCCATGGAAACAAAGAACCATCTTTTTTAATACCAACATTCTGCTACTGTTGTTGTCTGGCAGCAAGATGAAGAATACAACAGTATCCAAAGAATTTTAAATGAATCACACATAGAAAAATGGAGAAGGGCATGAGGACTAAGAGCAAGATGCAACATATAACCAATAAGGAGCTACAAGAATAGGAATAAAGGTCATCAATGAAGAAAAGAAGATGATAAAAGATAACATCAATATCCAGAATACTAAAATCCCAGGGATGTTTGGAGGAAGGTTTGATGGGTGGACCCTATGTGGTAAAGGAGGACAGGATTCAGTCACACAGAATAGGCAGGCATGGAGGAGACTGACAGCTGAATTATTGCAAAGAATATTCAAATGAATGAAATCACAAATCCAACTGAGTATTACAGAAGATGGAAGAAAAGTTATATAACAGATGATGCATTCAAAGGAATATCACAATGCTTTGAAAATTGCATGAATATCTAAGGCTCAGAATGAGCTAAGGCTTAGGAGGATAACTAAGGATAACCAGAAATGGTGGTGGTAGGGAGGGTTCTTGAGTAATTTCAATTGTGTCCAACTCTTCATGATCCCATTTGAGGCTTTGTTGGCAGAGATACTAGAATGGTTTGCCATTTCTTTCTCTAGCTCATTTTACTGATGAGGAAACTGAAGCAAATAGAGTTAATTAAGTGGCTTGCCCAGAGTCACACATCTACCAAGTGCCTGAGGACAGATTTGAACTCAGGACTCCAGATTTGAACTTCCTGACTCCAAACCTAGCATTCTCTACTGTATCATCTAGCTGTCCCTAAAAAGTAATAGAAGTAATTTGTGGTTGTGGGAAAATAATAGCAGATGTCATCTATAGTTTTATACTGAATCAAAACCTGCTTCTATCATTTCTGTCTGTTGCTCTTAGATCTATGTCTTATCACTCTCAGCCTTCTTTCACATGACAGGAATTTTTATTTATTTAATATTTAAATATTAATTTTAAAATTATTTAAATATTTAAAGACAGCTAGGTGGTATAGTGGATAGAGTGCCAGGCTTGGAGTCATGAAGATTCATTCTTCTGAATTCAAATATGGCCTCAGACATTTATTTAACTATTTAACTGTTTGCCTGTTTTCTCATCTATAAAATGAACTGGAAAAGGAAATGGCAAACTACTTCAATATCTTTGCAAAGAAAACCCCCCAAGAAGCGTCACAAAGAGTCAGAAATTACTGAAAACAACTGAACAACAAATAACAAAATCATGTCCCATCTCTGATGTTCTCTTTTCTAGCCTAAACATCTCTAGCCCCTTCAATCAGTCTTTCAATATAATCTTTTCAATCAACTTATAGCTTATTCTTAAAATATCTTGTGCCATTTTGAGTTCCCTAATCTTTCAGGTAGCTCTAGTGACCATTTACTTTATTTTGATAAGGCCTAGGTTTCTACAATACTTTACAGAGATTATGCCCTTATGCAGGTACCCCTTTTCTCCCCCTCCTTCCTACTTCTGAGACTCCTTTATGTATTGTCTTCTCTTGTTTAGAATACAAGCTTTTTCATAGATAAATAGCCTATGGATATGGACAGTTTTGTAAAGAAGAATCTAAAGTGTCAATAACTATATTTAAAATGTTCCAAAGCACTAATAATTAACGAAATGCAAATTAAAGCATCTCTGTAGTTCAACCTGCTGCCTATCAGTGGACAAAGATGACAAATTAAGAAAATGATGAATGTTGAATGGGCTGTAGGAAGACAGGCACACTGATGCACTGTTACTGAAGCTGTGAATTTGCCCAGCCATTCTGGAAAGCAATTTGGAGTTATGCCCATAAAGATATTAAATTGTCCATACCCTGTGACCTAGCTATGTGACTACTGGGTCTATACTCTAAGGAAATTAAAGAAAGAAGAAAAGATCTTATATGTATAAAAATATTTATAGCAACCCTTCTCCTGGTGGCAAAGAACTGGAAAATAAGAGAGTACTCATCAACTGGGGAATGGCTAAGCAAAATATGAATCTATTAGAATAATATTGTACCATAAGAAATGATGAATGAGACAGTTTCAGAGCAACCTAGGAAGACTTGTATGAAATGAGAAAGAGAGAAATGACCAGAAATAGAAAATGATCACAAATTATAGAGAAATTATTTTGAAAGACTTTAGAACCCTGATTAATAGAAAGAGAAACTATAACTTCAAAAGGCTAAATACGAAATATGACACATCACCTGCCAGAGAAGTGGTGGACTTAAACTATAAGTAAAAACATATTTTGAACATGAATAATGTGGCAGTTTCTTTTGCTGGAATATATATATATATGCACATATATAATGTATTAAATATATGTGCACATACATATGTATGTATAATATGTGATATATGGTATTATATATAACATATATGTATATATGTTCTAAGATTTTTTAATTTTTCAATGGGGAGAGGGAAATCTCTATCCATATATATCTACCTATCTAGGTAGACATATCTATTTCTCTGTCTCTTTATTCTCTCCTGGACTTACTCCAATTTATTAGTATCCTTCTAAAATTGTGGTACCCAGAACTGAACCTACATACAGGTAAAGATAAAATATCCATTTTAATAATAAGTGTTGAGATTTTGGTTGGCTGAAAAGTTCTCTTCATTCCTTTACCCTTATGCATCTCTTTTATAGATATTTTCCCTCAATGACATTTCTTATGCTTTTTTTAAAAAAGAAATACTTCATTGATATGCCTTTTTCTTTCATTACCATGACTTCTCAGTTATCACTCCCTCATACAACATGCCCCCCATTAGAATCATCCCTCATGACAAAAATACAGTTAAGCAAAAGTAATCAACACAATGGCAATAACTCAAAACTATATGCCTTATTCTGAACCTATAATCTGCCACCTTCCTCACAAAACATGGGGAACATACTGAAGCAACTCTGAAATCATAATTTGTTATGGTGTGGATCAGAGTTCTGAAATATTTTAATTATGTTTTCCTTTGACCATTATGTCATATCTTCAGTAAAGGACACTGGAGCACAAAATCATTGATAATGTGCTATAGTTTACTTGAATCCACCATGCATCTCACGACTGTTTTGGGGATAAATAATAATGTCTACTGTCCAGATCATGACCTGGAGTTGGATTATCAGTCCATTGGGTTAAAAAAATCAGCATATATATTTGGGGCATCACTACATATAGACAATTATTTGGACCTGAAAAAGAATAATAATAAGAAAGTTAGATGTATTGAATTTGGTGTTATTGATGGAATGAATGGATGAAAATAGGAAATGAGAAAATACTGCCTGGCAGTATATGAAACCAACAAAAAATGAAAGAAATCTGCCAATGTTTCTATAACACCATTTTTTGGACAATCATCATATTTGAATCCTACCATCCTGGTGCCTAGTGCAATATATAAAGAAGTTGAAATCATACTTTTGAAAATAAAGTTGAAAAGATTAATTGGGCCATACTAAGTACATGAAGAACAAATTCATGCTGGAAGTGATAGAATTTTGGCAGCATTGAGCAATTATTTTATAAGATACCTCAGGGAGCAGAAGGTACCAAAAGAATAAGAATAAAAATCATCGACATTATTATTTTTCTCAAAAAGGTGAATGAGAAAACATCGATAACTCCTAACCTGTATTCCTATTTTCTTATCTTTATAAAATGTTTATGAGAATGAGGACCACAGATCAAGGTTATCCTGGATGAAAACATGACAGCAGTAGTCAAGAGTTTCACAAATGATGCTTCCAAGAGACCACAAGTTATGGTCACATAACTGACAGAAAAGAGTAAAATATACAAGGTTCTGCTATGTTTATTGTTTGTTGGTTACAACAAAAATTATTGTGCTCTAGAGTAAATTGGAATCTTAAAGAATTTCCTTCAACCGAGTATCTTCCTTGTATATATTATGACCATGCAAGATTCCTTAATAAATGCTGTCACAGAGGTAACATTGTTCCCTTACTTTCTTATATGCCAAGAGAGGCACAACACAGGAAGAAGTATACTCATCAAAGTTTCTCATTACTGTCATGGCCATTACTTGGTTCAGTGTTCAAATAGAAAAGGGATTCCACATGCATAGTGAATTTCTCCAGATGCTCCTGTTTGTGGATGATATCAAATTTCAGAATATCATAGGGTTTTCTCTATGAAATGCATTATTGATCAAATATGCTAACCTTAACTAAATGGGTCTAATGCTTAGCACAATCTCCAGCACATAGTAGGTGCTTAATGATGCTTGCTGACAAAGCTTACTGAGTGAAAAATGAACAGAACAGAGCTATTAACAATCAGAAGTACTTCCTGACACAAAACCTAATCTTGAAAGAACAAAGCAGACTACATGTTCTACTGGCAATGGTGCATAATTGTGAATGTTAGACCCACATAATCTCCAAAGAATCAAAATTCCAGGTAACTCAAAGGGCATTGTATATGCAAGTGGGTTTTCCAAAGATAATCTCTGTGCAACTACCATAAAGGATATTTTTGGAGAAATGTGTGAATAGATAAGAAGGTGGGCTGGTAATATGTGGCATAAGCAAGAAATAACAGATGAACAGTTGTTCTCAATTGTTACCTAAGAAATGTGAAAGAAAAAAGAATCTAGAGCAGGAGTTTTTAACTTAACTATAGTATAACTATATCATAGAATTAATTTCTTTCAGAATGCTATGCATTTTATTTTATGTACATAAAAACCTTATTCTGAGAAGAGAGAAGTTTTACCAGAATGTCCAAGAATTCTATAACACAAATTGATTTAAAACACCTAAAGACCTATAGGAGAAAATGGACTAGAGCTGTACAAGGTAAGAGCATAGAAAGTAAAAGACCTGCCAATATTGATATCACAAATCCCTTGAAATATGAAAGTATTTATTCTGAAATAAGAGGGTCTAGGGACCTTGTAGAAAGCATTGTGTACCTTTGAGGAGGCACAGAAGTAAGAAGGAGATGCGTGGTAATGTTATTTCATTAAAACCAACACTTTTCAACCAACATGTTCTTGAGTCCATATTGGATATGACTTGGTCCCTTACGTTGAGCAGATGAAAGATTGCTTCAATGCTCTTTTTCTAGTTCCTTGATTTGTGTGTCATAATCTGGAAGGAACTCTGAGAAGGAACAGGCCAAACACTCTAAGATATGGAGAAAATTCTTCCAGAGAAGTTTCCTTTTCCTTTTGTTAATTTGTTCTTCCTAAACGTGGATTCTTTCATTGGAGGTTTTCAATGCCCCTGAGAAAGCAGGACATCAAAAAACATGGTGGTCAGGAGAGATTAAGGACACAAGGGGAAGTATCATCTGGGGACTGATGGCTCATCAGATGTCACTCTGACAATTAAAGAAGATGTTTTAACCTCCTCTAGGGACCTTGAAAGACAAACACTGTCTCTGCCTTCTCTCTCTAGGCAGGGTTAGGAGCATCCCTGTCCAGCAGCAACAGACAGAGGACCATATCAGCTTTTGCTCTCTTAGGCTCTGGACTTTGGGATTCAGGAACCCCAACTCAAATGATTTTCTGAAAGATAACAGAATTGTGTGTGAGACACATTATAGGGTAGTGGAGTTGTTTTCTACTGTATTTATATTGCTTAGCACTTATCCCCTCTCAATTCTCTACTTTTCATGCTTCCAATATTTGAAATTTAGATAAAAAATGTTTCTGGTTTTGGGGCTGTTGTACAGCATACTTTAAACTAGTGACCTTATCTTTTCTCAGCATTGTGTAGAGAAAAGGGTGGAGGCTGGAGATGTCTAGAGTGGGAAGGAATGACCTCTTCCCCTCAGTCTCTCTCTCACTCCATTTTCTCTCCTAGATAGACTCAGCTGTGGTGTATATATTGGTGTGTAATTCATGTGCTTCTTCCCCTTTGATCTGGAGTAATGCGGATAGATTTAGCTTGACATTGTCAGAAATAAATATCTCTATCCTACTCTCTTATCTTTTCCTAGGTCCGAAAAGGGGAGGATGGGATCGAGACAGAAAGGGAGTTAAGGGTCGGGGCAGTCTGTTAGCTCCGTCGTCCGAGGAGTATTGCCTCCTGGAGCAGGGGCAGCAGCAGGGGCGGCTGGTGAGACGGTGACCCCAGCCATCCACTGTTCCTTTCAGATGCATTAGGCAAAGCCTTCCTGCAGCACTGCATTGGCTTGTCGGTCCTGCATGACATCAGAGAGGATGCGAGAGAGCCGACAGGGCGCAGGCGCTGGAGGTGGGGAGGGGAGAAGCTCCAGCCCCCGGCTCGCCGAGATCACACTGCCTCAGCATCCCCATCCCTCCGCTCTGACCGTCGGCGCTCCGAAACCTCGCGCCCTCCCTTCTGGCTCTGCAGCCCGCGCGGGCGGCATCCTGAATCGTCCTCCGCATTCTCCTCCACCCCTTCTTCCGCAACTACCGCCTCCTCCTCCTCCTTCTCCTCCTCCTTCCAAAACGCAGCCCGAGTCAGGGGACCAGGGGGAAGCTGCAGAGCCAGGAACGCTTGCAGCCAGCCCTTCCCCCTTCCAGTTCGTAGCCTCCTTCTCTTCTTCATCCTCCTCCTTCTCCTCTCTTCCCTTTCCTCTTTACAATCCTCCGCTCTCTACTCCTTCTCTTCCCTTTGCTCCTTCTCTCCTTCCTCCTCTCGCTCCTGCTCTTTCTCCTCTTCCCACACCTCAGAGCCAACACCATGTCCGCAGGAGGAGATTTTGGGAACCCATTGAGAAAATTCAAATTGGTCTTCCTGGGGGAGCAAAGCGGTGAGTACCTGGTTTATTTGCCAGGGTTGGAAGCTGTCTGGTACCACTTTGGATTCTCTCCCACTCCCTTCCATTCCTCAACCTCCCTGCAGTTGTAGAGCACACCTTCCCTTCATCCTTGGGCTCCCCCCACCCCCACCCTGCACCTTACCCCGGCCCCCCTCTTCCCACACACAAAGGAAATAAAACGCTAAGAGTGGCCCCTGGGCACGAGGATGGCCAAGGAGGTAGGGGCAGACGGAGGGAGGGCAGGGAGATGGCTTCAACCGGGCGACTGATTGAGGCTGGAGGCTGGAAATGGACTCCAGATCTGCTGATGTCTTTGCATAGTGCGGCAGCTTTCGCAGCGCTCTGGAATCGGCTCTGCTCGAACTGGGGAGGGAGTGGGCTTGGGGCAGCCAGATCAGATTGCCTTTTATTCATTCACTAGGGCTGGGGCTCAGGGGTGCACCCTGATCGCTTTTGGCATGTAGGGAGGGAGGAGGGCGGCGTGTCAGAGACTAAAATGGTTGGTGATGTGCCCCGACGTGGAAAGGTGGGGAGTGTGTAACTGGCCACCTCTACCTCCTCTGCCCAGCACCACCGGGATTTCAAGCGTGGCCGCTTCAAGGCATGGGAGGAAGCTGCACAGGCAAAAGGAAAAAAAATTAACCCCTACCCCAGTTGCAGGGAAAGAGAAGGGGGGAACCCCAGGAAACTTGGTAATCTTTCCATTCCTCTCGGAAGATTGGAGAGACTGAGGTTTAGAAAGTAGTTTCAATATTAATCTCTTGCCTCTCTCACCTCAAATTAGGCATGGAAGGTTCTAGTATTGGCCGTCTCTCCTGGCCTTGTGCTTGTTGGCTGGGGGTTGAAAGGGAGGGGGTTTTAAGTGATGACGAGATTTATTGTTTTTTATCTCTCAAGCTTCTCACTTAGGTGCCTTGAGAAAGGTTGGAGGAGGAGAGGGTTTGTTTTTTTAGGTGGGGGGAGAGGGGAGGCATCAGGTGGGGAAAAATCAGACTACTCCCAAGAGATTTGCGCTGCTTTGGTTCTGCAAAGAAAGGAGGAGACACACCCTGGTCCTTCCACCAAGTATGTGAGCATGTCATTCCTCCCTGCCACCTCTCATCATAAATAACAGAGGAGAAAACATCTCCAGGGGAGGGGGCAGGGAGGAAGAGGGAGAAGGAAAGAGAGCAGCCAGTCTACCAGACCTGACTAGGGATCATCAGCTGAACCTGCTGCTTCTCCTGCCGGCTATGCCACAGGAGGAACTGCCCCTCTATTTGGCTCTTGGCCTATAAGAGCCAATTTTCTACTGGAGAATGACAAGGGCAGTTTCAGGAGTCACAAGGAAGAAAAAGGGAGCAAGAGGTAGTGGGGGTAGGAGTGGGGGAGGGGTGTGTAAAAAGAGCACTGATCTGAGATTTAGGGGCTCTTGGTTTCTAGTCCTGGGTCCTCTTAAGCTGTGTGACCTTGGGTGACAATCCCTCTGGTCATCCTTCTTCATCTGTAAATTTCAGGAGTTAAACTAGTGCATTTCTAGGTTTCCTTCCATCTCTCCTCCTTGAGGACCCTTATTGAGGGGAGCTTAGGGTAGGAGAATTGTTTAGTTTGGCTTTCCATTTGGTTCCTGATGTGTGAGAAAGGAAGGTGAAGGGCCCGCAGCATTTGGAGGCTGGATCTTAGGGTGTATCTGCATTTACATGGAATAGGCAGACTCCTGCCCAAGATAGAGCCACTGGTCCCTTTTCAACTAAGAGCATCCAGGAACTATGTGAAAGGTGTGTCTCTTACCCCCAACCTCTCCCAGAACTCCACAGCTTATCTCAGTCACTTATCCTTTTAAACTGATCCAGTTTTCTTCTTCCTTGAAATGTTGTTTGATATTTTGTGCCTGTGTGAGGGACCCAGCACACTGACAGCTCTCAGAGTGGGTGTGGCAGTTTGCGGCCTTAGGGCTGAGAGACTGCCATCCTCCCAGGTTCCTAGATGCATTTAAAAGTCTGAGCACAGGCAGGAGATTGAAACTCCGGAGTTGCCTTCAAATGGTATCTGTAGAAGACGTGGGTGTTTTCTCCTTGGACATTTCTAAGGGAGAACTCAAGGAACAGGAGCTCTGTGAATAGAATTGTTCATCACCCCCCAGACAATATTTTCACTGAGTTGGGCTCTCCTATTCTCTCCTTGGGAGTAAATGGTTCTCTCCAGCTTGTTATCTGCTCCATTCATCCGGGATCCCTGGTCTAGGCTGTTACAGAAAGAAGAATTTCTGTCTGTGTTATCCAAGGGAAGCAATGTGCTGCTGGGAAGAGAGTGCTATATTAGAAATAAAATAAAATGTGGGTTCAAATCCTTACCTGGCTACCTTTATGATGTTGGCAAGTCACTCTTCTTGAACCTCAGTTTCCTCAGGAGCCTCTTAGATTCTTTCCAGCTCTAAATATGGTCCCTGTATTGCAGTATGGCTCCAAAAATATCCTAAGGGAGAAGATGTTTTAATATGAATGTGAAAGAACATCTTCATCTTGGTTCAGCAGTCCATGGCATGGGATGAAGCTTTGTAAACTACTTAGATTATTGAATATTAAAGAGTTTAAAATGTTAGTTGAGTAAGGGGCTTTAAAGACTTTAATCCAACTCGCTTAATTCCCAAGTTAAGAAATTGAGACCCAGAAAAGTAACTTGTGCAGGTCACAAGGTCAAGTGAACAGAACCAATATTGGAGTTCACATCTCCCAATTCCCACTCTGGTGGCTCGTTAGTTGGTACCAAATACTGAGGCCTTTAGGTGACCTTGACTTTGAAAAAGGACAGAGCCCAAAAGGGGCAGGGAAGATAAAGAAATCCATAAGAAGGAAATGAAAGACTAGAAATTAAGAGAAATTTGAGGTAAGGGAAAAACCCAAAATTAATGAAAAAAAACTTTTTCAACTAGGAAAACTATTTTAAAGATAATACAATTTTTAAAGAATTTTCACTCCCCAGGACCAGGTATGATCACCAGGTTTAAAGAAAATTGACTAAGTTGTCAAATAAAAAAAATTTAGAAGAGGATTATTTGCACTTCAAAAGTACTTCTTCAATACTGGGGTGCCTTGAAATAGGTTCCTTAGTTCTTTCACATGTTAATTACTTGGCTGGGAAATGGGGAATGAAGAGGACAGAAAATTAAAGACCTCTCAGAAATGTAAACAAAGAACTCAGGATACTGGAGAAATCACTGAATTGAAATGCCAGAGACCAGGAGTGTCGGAATCTAGTTCTGGCTGTGCTACTAAATAGTTGTATGGCCTTGGATAACTCACCCACTCTTTCAAAACATTATAAATTCATTCCAATAATTCATTTTAATTCAGAGTAAGCTATTAAGTGCCTATCTATGTATAAGATATCATGTGAGGCATGGGGATAGAAAGAACAAATGCTAAAATAGTAACCTCAAAGGAATATCTATATCTATATATCTATGTGTGTGTCCATATATGTGTATACAAGTGTGTGTATATATGTACATGTACACATAGCCATGTATTTGCATAGATGTGTGCATGAGCATATATGTATCCATATATAAAGGCAAACAATATACAAAATAATTGAAACATGATTTAAAGAAGAAACAAATACAAAGAAAGCCCTCCTGTAGGAAGAGGTACCTGAGCAGAAGTTGGGAGGAAGCAGGAATTCCTTGAATTGGAGGTGAGAAGGGAGTTATGGGATGCTATTTATACAAAGTCAAGGAGCATCTCTGAGAACACTTCCTGTTCTTAAATTCTCTATTCTATCCATAGTTTAATTTTCCATAATAAAAATAATGGAATGCAAATTATATTGTATAGTGATCCTTTTCTATACATCAGAAGAAGCAAGGTATAGATTAAGAAAAAGACTATGTTTGTAGTCCTAAGACTCATATTTGAACCCCATCTCTGCCAGTTACTGCCAATTAATACTTTAAGCAAAGCAGCTAAGTGGCAAAGGATAGAGTGCTAGCCCTGTAATTCAGGAAATCTGAGCTCAAATGTGAACTCAAATCTGGACAAATCCCTTAATTTCTGTCTGCTTCAGTTTCCTTATCTGTAAAGTAGGATTAATCCCCATTATAACTTTCCTACCTCCCAAGATGTTTGTGAGGATCAGATGAAATATTTATAAAGCACTTAGCACAGTGCCTAGTACATAGTAGGCCCTTAATAAATGCTTGTTTCTTCTCATTGCCTCCAGTCCCTTTAACCTCTCAGGACTTCAGTTTCCTTTCTATAAAATGAGATGCAGGGCTGATCTCTAAGGTCCCTTCTTACTCTAAATCTATGATACTATAAACTGAGAAATAACCATGTCTATCACTAGGAAATAGGATTCCATAGAGAGAAAAGTGAGAAAATACTTATTGTGCAAATTGATATCCAAGCTTGACTTTTTTTCTATTCTGTGTGGATTCTGGCACTTTCCTGTTTGTGAATAGAAATGGAGAAAAGGAATCATTCCATTTATTATAAATAGATCTCATTTATGTATCTTGCCTTGTCCACGATGGGAGATCAATAAATGTTTGTTGAATTAAATTGATGTTCATGATTGGTACTAATGAGGGAATCAGAAATTCACAAGTCACAAAATCTTCTATTTTGGCCAATTATTTTAAATTCTTTCTTATAAATTTAAGTTTTGAACCCTGGTAACTGGGAATAAGAGGAACAATGAGGGGACTGGATAGTCTAGTTGAATGATCAAGCCTGGAATGATCAAGTTAATCAGATGTATTGAGTTATTCATAAAGTGCTTAATAATGTCTGGAAGGGTTAGTCCGTCACCATCAGACACAACTATGAACCAGGTTCTGTCCTAAGCACTGGGGGTTCAAAGAAAAGTAGAAAAAATCACTATTTTCAAGATACTTACAAGGTCATGTGGGAGATAGCATGTAAACCCTACCTACAAACAAGATTTATACAGAGCAATATACCTTATTCCTTGTTTATAATCAGTAAAGAATGAAGACACTGAAGAAAAGAGGAGACAGGATTTACCTCAGACAGAGGGAACCCCATAGAACCCTTCCTTCAGTGAGAAGCAGAGTGATCGTGTGATATTAAAAGAGGGGTGAGGAAACAGCTTACTGGCCCATTTTGCTCCCCTCACATTCAAGAATATACTAGTGAAACCCAAATGACAGCATGGAGACTTCATTTTATCTGTCCTATAACACAAGATGGAAATGAACAACTTGATTGATAGCCTTATGGGAGAGGGACAAGATAGATACAGAGTCAAAATCTGAAGAGTCAAAAAAAGTATCTGCCTGTGGCACCTTGAATTCCTAAAGGAAATCAGGCCACAAGGACTAAGGAAATGATTAGTCAATGAATATAATAAATTGCTTTGTGGAGAGCTACCAGATTAGCCATCCAAGTGGTGTCAGTCTTGTCAGAACCTTTGTGATCCCACTTGGGGTTTTCTTGGCAAAGATACTGAAGTAGTTTGCCATTTTCTTCTCCAGTTCATTTTACAGATGAGAAAACTGAGGCAGACTTAAGTGACTTGTTCAGTTACTGTGTCTGTGTTCAAATTTAAACTGAAGTCCTCCTGACTCCAGGGCCAATGACATCTAGCTGCCATTCATATGGTTTCCTTCTCTAAATAGGCAATGCTATCAGCCATTTTTATTTTACAATGAGTCAACATTGAATCATTCATTCCATTAATATTTACTTAATGATTATTTCCTATATATAGTGAACTATTCTGGATAAATATAAGATAGGACCCTGCCTTCAAGGAATTCACAATCTAGTAGATATTGTCATTTGGTAATGAATGGTATATGACTTTGTGTCATGTACTTACTCAAAGATTTAATTTGTCTTTTCTCTCTCTGAGGATAGAGTCATAAATCCTTTTGTGGTTCTTGAACTACTTGATTTGATTTCTGAGAATAGTTGAAAATTGGTGTCTAATTCTGCCTGAATGGGGTAACTATCCTACTGGAAGAACAGTCCTCTCAGAATTCTTAGTGTGCCTCAAATCTCAGTACACAGGCTACTTCCTACATGAAGAAGTCCTTTCCTAATTTTCCAAGTGTTTCTCTTCCCTTCATATTACCTTATATTTATCTTCTATCTCTTTTTGTAATTATATATCTATACATTGCTGCTCCCAATAAAATACAAACTCCCTGACGTCCAGGAGGGACCTCTGTATTTATATTGCCAGCATCTCACATAGTACTTGGCACATAGTAGGTGTCTAATTAATATTTACTAATTGATGAGATGGTAACTAATTAATGGAAAGAGGCCTATTTGGGGTAAAATTGACCTCTTTTCCTCTCTGCTAATTTTTTGTATCGAGACACATTTTAGCAATAATATTTTAAAACATTTTTCAAAAGGCATGCCATTTTAGTATCCATCCTTCTAAATATCCATTTGATTTGAAAGTCCCAGAATATTTTCTTTGTGCCTCACTTGCCCTTTCTCCAAAAATGAGGAAAAATTCTTTGTCCAATTGTTCCATAGGTGCATGGTAATGTCCACTGACAAATTTGAAGATTCCTATGAGAAAGGGACTATGAATGACAAAGATGCTGTTGTAAAGGTAGTGTTGAAAGTTAAGAGCACAGGCTTATCTTGGACCTTGAGAGGTCACTTAGCCAGTCCCGGAGCCTTAAGGAATGGCTATGTCTAAATCATACATATTAGCTAACAGAATACCAGTGCTAGAAGGAATTCATGGAATAATCTGTTGCAGCTTATGGATGATGAGGGCCCTCTGACTTTTAAGAACTTCCCAAAAAGGAAATGCTTTCATTTTTGAGAGTCCATTCTGACTTCTTCCATGATTGGGAAGTTCTGCCATGAAGCATCTTCTGCTTATATTTATATCTCTTGTATTTAGTCTTTAGTCAAGAAGAATTTGGTTACTTCCAAAGGTGTAGTCTTCATGCACTTTCTGGGATTTCTGGTGATCAAGAGGAAGAACTTCATCAAAATATACTTAATCTGTAACCCCACCAATGTGAGTGCTCCATCCATTACAGCATATCAGAAGTACCAAATTTTACTGCTAGAATCAAATTAAGGTGTATTTGGGAAATTTTTGACACAATAAAAATACAGCACAATATAGATAATATTTAATTATACTTTTCTAAGTCAATGTGTCTGTGGGATCTTATTTTTGAGTTTGACACTACTGGTGTAGATCACAATTTATTCAGACCTTTTTATGCTATGTGATTCTTGTCCATGTCCCTTCATAAATTCTCCTTAAAGTATCTATCAAGTATACTGGAAGCCTTTCTCAGAGTCTTTTAACATTCTTTGGGTACCAGTGCAACATTTTGGACAACTGTATGTTATCTTGATCTTGATACATGTCCAGGCCAACATCCCTTTCTCATTGTAACTTTTCCTGGATAATATATTGTATGTCATTTATTTTGCACAATTTGACATCAGCAATATTCAACAACTTAGTTATGGCCAATATAGGTCTTTTCCATTGATCTTTGGGACATCTGAAATTTTGATTCTTGATTCATCAGAGATGATATTCCTGGATTGATAGTCATAACATCAGCAGGAGACTATTGATGTTGAAAAGGTTTTGTTTTGTTTCAAGGAAACATTTTGGGGTTGTTGAAAGCCTTATACAATTTACCAATTAAACTTAATCTGCTCTTTTCCTCCCAATCAATTCTGGATCCTAATTGCAGTCCATAGGTAATTGTCCAATATATATGTTCTGATGAACCAGGTAAATTGTCTGTCCACAAAGTTGTGTATCAGTCATGACAAAAGGAATTTCTCATCCACTCAGTTTATTTAGTGTGGATTGTTAGGTTAAACCCTTTTGGATAGATGTTGATCTCATTAATTGAAACATTATAGAACAAAAAGGATGCCTTCAAGTATTCTACCAAATGACAATAAGTGTGTGCAGCACAGCTTAATTTCTCAGACTTTTCCCCTTGTATCTACCTAGGGAAGTTTCATTTAAAACTCTGCCTAGAAAAATGAGTATCGCCAAGGAGAACTAGATTCAATATACTCTCTAAACTACACAAGTTTGCTATGTGTTCCATAAAATCCTTCTTCAGTGCTTCTTTTTGGCCTCAAAAAGAATAATCTTGACATACACTGGTCAAAAAAAAGGTCAGGAAAATTTGGGTTTACTACCTAAACGAATGCTTCTGCTCTGTTGCTCTTTTTGAGGTCTGGAATGGTGTCCTCACTATCCCACTTTGGGCACTCAAGTGCTTTTGCTGTATAATTGGTAAAATAGAAAAAGATATCATCTTAGTCATTTGCATTACAGATCTAATACATTTTAGTTGAAGTCTGATTACACTGAGACTCAAGATAAACCTCTTTAGTTGCAGGATCATTGATATGGAGCTTAGGGAGACACTAGAAGCCATCTAATCCAACCCTCTAATTTTCAGGATGAGAGGACTGAGGCCTTGGGGAAGTTGAAGGACTTGCCTATCAAGGTATTAACCACGGTAGAATTTGCACCAAACTCCTTTGATCCCAGAGTCAGTTCTCTTTCCATTGTACAATATCACCTTCTTAGAATGTCTAAGAGGCCTCTGTCATTTCTACCCCTTTCCCTGAGATGGATGAATACGACTAGAAGAATGCGTTGGTTGTTGTTGGGTCATTTCAGATATGTCCAACTCTTCATGACCTCATTTGAGATTTTCTTGACAAAGATACAGGAATACTTTTCCATTTCCTTCTACAATTCATTTTACAGATGAGGAAACTGAGGCAAACCAAATAAAGTTCTGGCTCAGGATCACACAGCTAGTGGCAGAGGCTGGATTTGAACTCAGGAACTTTAGTTTTTGGGGGCTTAATGTTGGGAGATTCTTAGAATCAGACTGTTTCTAAGGGATATTTGTATGGTTCAGAGCCCTCATCACTGAATCTTTGGGTGATGGGAGAAGGTGAAGGGAATATGGAAGCATATGCATAGAGAACACTGACTTAGGAAGTCAAAAAGAACTTTTCATTTTAATGTGTGTATAATAAAAATTAAACTGTATTATGGAAAACTGACATTACTGATACTAGAAAACAAACAAAATAAAAAGAGGAAAACTTTAAACGTGGTTTCTCTCTGTAAAAGTAAAACTAATTATAGTCATATGGTGCCTATTTACATGAATTGTTTACCGTTTAAACCAAATTACTACATAGCAAAATAACAATTATGTGTATAGTTAAGTATGTCAGATAACTTTGCTCTTAGTTTTCTTTAATTATGTTAAAGTCAGCTCATGCCTTATCGTTTGTTACCAATAGAGTTGGGGGTTTTACCCTAGGATCTATGAGCTTTTTTCTTTAATTTTTTTTTTGAAACATTTTGTTTCAATATGTTTGAGTATAATTGGTTCAGTGCAATATATGCAATAAATTGTTTTCCTTTGCAATTTTATGTATTTGATTTTTATGCTTTTAAAAGTATTATGCTGGAAATGGATTTGTAGATTTTACAAAATGGTTCATTATATGCAAAAAAATTGTTAAGAACTCTTACACTACAGTGTTTAGCTCTGAAAATACAGGCTTGTTTTGCATATCACTAAATCCCTAGCAGAGCATTGATACGTAGTGGATGAATAATAGATATTGGATAGATGGATGGATGGATTCACAAAAGTGAATAAATACTAGAAGATGAAACAGCTACAGGTAGAATAGCAAAATTCATGAAAAGTAGGTGGTGACAAATGTCAAAAGTGAAAAGATCCACATTATACTTCCATGTAATCTTCCACACAAACAGCTTGGTTGTTTAGATACTGTAGTATTTCATTAAGTGACTTAATTTTTCAGATTTTGGGGGAAGCATTTAGGGAGGGATGTGGCATAGGTCTGGCAACAGGAAACATTGTCCTATACTCAGCCTTTTGGGGCTCTGCTTAAATGAGTTTTTAAAAATTAATTTCTCATTTTCCTGTTTTCTCTAGCTCTATTCCTCTTTATAAAAAGTAATATTTTATAGAGCACTATCATACCTTATTCTGACATGGCTGCTGCTACCCGGTGGCCATTTGATTCAAATGAGGAATAATGGCATTTGGGGATTTCAAAGGGCAAAATCCTAAATTTAAGAGAAATGTTCAAGTGGAAGCAAATCTGATTGGAAAAAGCCTGTCATAGGAATATTATATTATTAACTATAAGACATATGAAGTCATGATTTTTTTCTCCTTTCTGCTCAGGGCCTAGAAAGGGAGAAGATATGAGGCCCAAATCAGTGTTCAGGGACTGTTTTTTTCTGGGATTAAGTGAAAGTAATCAAACGCAAGGCCCGCTTTTTAGGGCTGAAAGAAAGGCTACAGGGGAATTTTAACTTTGTTCTTAGAGGCTTTTGAGGCCTAAAATGCCACAGAAGAGAGGCTTCTGTTTAAAGCAGAAGAGCAAAGAGAATTTAGATTCACAACTGTTAAGGAACATCAAGATATCTAATTGGACCTTTGTGTTGCATTTCTTCTCTTAATATTTTCAGATTGCTTTTTACAATTTCCTCTGAATCGTGTGTCACCTTTTAAAGTGTAATAATTTGTGATTAGTTAATATTGATGTCAGTATTTTAATTAAAAGTTCCTTTTATGGAAAAAAAAAGTGTAATTGAGTTGAAGAGAACGTTAATCTATATTTTTCAATTAACCATGTTGGTGAATGCTTAGCTCTTTGGACCATGAGACTAGGTAATGAAAACACACTGCTATCCATCTGGTGGCAGCTTATCCAAATTATAGGCACCGTACCTAGAAGGAAATAAACAGAAAGTCAAACATCAAGTCAAGCCAAATGCCATGTGGCAGTCAATGTCACATGCCAATGTGGAGAAGCAGTCAAGGATCCTGAGATATAATCATAATTTTTCCTGAAAAAAAAAATGTTTCTTTAGAAGGGAAAATTTTATTATTTTTTAAAAATTTGTAAAATTTGGATTAAAGAAACATCTTTAGTATAGCAAATTTGTTGTGGGGCTAAAGTTTGGTTTTGGGTACATAAGATGGGAACGGCTTAGATTTCTTTTAATATGTAGTTTTTTTTTTTCCCCTGAGGCAATTGGAGTTAAGTGATTTGCCCAGAGTCACACAGCTAGGAAGTGTTAAGTGTCTGAGGCCAGATTTGAACTCTGGTCCTCCTGAATTCAGAGCTGGTGCTCTATCCATTGTGCCACCTAGCTGCCCCTAATGTGTAGTTCAAAAAAAAAAAAGCTTAAACAACAAACTTAAGCATCTCTTACACATAAAAAATTGTATTTTAACCCCTAAATCTTTGTGTTCAGCTTATTTATATATATATAAATATAAATATATATATATATAAATATATAATATATGTAACATATTATATATATTATATATATAATATATTATATATAATATATATAATAAATATATAAATATATATAAATATATATATATATAATTTAACGCAATAGTAGAAACACTGCTTTACTTAACTGTGTCCTCTTTTGAACTTATTTCTATTCTTTTCTGTGTATTTTTTCATGGTTTCATTATGACCCAACTACTTCAACTACTCCATTCTCTACCCAAAGGGGATGTACAGTGAGGTTAGCACAATGACAGTGTTCATCTCCTTGAACAGAGGTCCTGATTGAAAAAATGTAAGAGAGGGGAACCATCCCACAAAGGAAAGGAAATAAAAGGACTATGGGTAATAGTTCCACTTTGTACTACATAGTAACTATCAGAATACTGGTAGATTTTTGGAAATGGAAAGTACTGTCTCCAGAGGGATTTATTGTTGAAGTCTTCAATCACGGTCCAACTCTTTGTGACCCTTTGGTTTTCTTGGCAAAGATTCTAGAGTGATTTGACATTTCCTTCTCCAGTGGATTAAGGCAAATAGCCTTTGTGTCTTATCCAGGGTCACACAGTAAGTTTCTAAGGCTGGGCTTGAATTCAAGTCTTTCTGACTCCAGGTGGAGAACTATTCCCTAAACCACCTCAGTAGATACAGTACACAACCCAGATGGGACCCTATTTGAGGTACTCTTGGCAAAGATGCAGGCATGGTTTGCCATTATTTTTCTCCAGCTCCATACAGATGGAAGAACTGAGGAGTGTTAAGTGACTTATCCAGAATCACAAATTTATAAGTATCAGAGGATGGATTTGAATTCAGGAAGAAGAATCTTCCTAGTTCCAGATCCAGTGCTCTATCACTTCACCCAGCTGTCCTCTTTGAAGGTATTTTTATAATTTTTAAATTTGAAGGCTATTTTAAAATTTTATTTCTGTACTTCCAGCAATGTCTTACACCTAGTAGTAGAGGCTTTTAAAATATTTGTTGGATTTAATTGATTAACCAAGTAATTAACCCAGAGTTCAGTAAACATAGACCAGCAGTCTGCAAGAGATTAAGACTGATATCAGAATGAGTTCATACTGCAGCTTGTAAGGCTGGGTCATTGGCTTATTTATTTATTGTTCTAACATCTGGGCCTGTTCCTTTGCATGTCTGCCTACACAGGCCTATGTTTTCTCAAGCTCTCCAGGCGTTATCTCAATTATCTAAGAACAAAATGACCTGCTAAAGTTCATGGAATTTTCTCAGGTGAATTCCTCAGGGCCTCAGTCAGAACCATTTTCTTTTACTTTACATATAGTTCTAAGCACAGTTATCTGCTTTTCAAATGCAAAAAATTAGAAGGACATTTAGGTAATACAGTGGATAGTGCACTGGACCTAGAATCAAGAAGACCTGAGTTCAAATGTGTCCTGAGACACTCACTAGCTGTGTGACTCTGGGCAAGTCACTTAACCCTATTCCTCATCTGTCAAATGAGCTGGGGAAGGAAATGGCAAAGCACTCCAGTATCCCTACCAAGAGTATCCCAAAATTGGGTAATGAAAGAACAACAACAGTGAGGAAAAAGCGGGGGAAGATTGTTGCTCCAAGCAGACACACTGATATTCTCACAACAAGAAAGGATACAAAATCTTAAAAAAAAAAAAAATTAAAGACCCAGAAACTAAAAAATAGCAATAGTCTGAGAATATTTAAGATAGGAGATTTCCATACAAATTACTTTTGAAGGCCTCAGGATCCACATCTATGAAGGACATCGGATTAGGTATTCTGAAAGAGGCATTCCAGGCTGATAGTCAGTGACTCAGTAAAATTTAATTCTGAGTTGTTTATTTCATTAAACTTCCAAGAGCATCACTGGATTATGCTTTGCAATATCAAAGCTGGTTAATTATAAATGATATTCATCATTTGTAATATAATTATATGTAACACAGAATATAGATATGTAACACATAATAAAATTTTAATTAATAGTATAAATAAAATTACAATATAAATATATATAAAGTGAAATATATTTATACATGTGGATTATACTTATATATAATATTATTTTGCATATAGAATATAATAAAATGAGACATACTTTATAACTTATATACCAATACTAAATAAAATCATAATACAATTGTATCTTATGTAATATATTTTATATAATTTAGTCTATTATAAATAATTATTTCATATGTAATATATCCTATACATCCAGTCTGTGATAGAATTATAATTATAAATGATATACTATGTGTTATAGTATATAATAAAATTATGCATAACATGTAATATATGTGCATGAAATATATAATAAAATCAAAATATAATTATATATAATGTATAATATTCTATATAGGTTATATACATATGACCTATAATAAAATAACATATAATATATATATATATATTATTGTCTAATACAATGTCTTATAGTACAACATGTACTATATTACATATTACATATAATAATATATTATGAAATATGTGCATATTGTATATAGAAAAAATATGTGTCATGTGCAATATTCTACATGGGCTATATATATATATATATAACCCCTAATAAAATTATAAAGAGTTATGTATAAGACATAATCTATCATCTATAGTATGGAATAAAATTAAAAATAATAATGTTGCTGTTCACTCATGTCCAACTTTGCAATCTTTTTGGGGTTCCTTTGGTAGAGATACTGGAGTAGTTTTCGATTTTCTTCTCCAGCTCATTTACACATGAGGAAACTGAGGTTAACAGGGTAAAGTGACTTGCCCAGAATCACATAGCTAGTAAGTATCTGAAGAGGTATTTGAACTCAAGATTAGTCTTCCTGATTTCAGTTGCAGTGTTCTATTTATTGTACCACCTACCTGCCCATCTATATAAAATACATTATATATGCATATGGTATATAATAAAATCACAATACATATAAACTGTATAATGCATTTTATATAATATAGTTTATAATAAAATAATAATTACAGATAATGCACATTACCATATAAGAAAATTATACAATATATATGATATGTATATAGTATATAATCATAATATAATTATGTATATGTCTATATACATATATAATTAAATTATAAATAATTATACGTGATACATACTATACTGTATATTATATACAACAAAATTATATGCAAGATATAATGTATTATATAGGAGCAGCTAGGTAATGCAGTAGATAGAATTCTAGTATTTAGATACTATCTGGGTAACCCTAGGCATATTTGCCTCAGTTTCCTCATCTGGAGTTGGAGAAGAAAATCACAAATTATTCCACTATCTTTGCTAAGAAAATCCCAAAAGGGATCACAAAGCATTGGACATGACTGAAAACAATTAAACTACATTATATGTACATATAGTACACAATATAATTATAATATAATTATTTTTAATGTATAATACACAACTATAGCACAGATAAAATTGCACTATTATTCTAGAAAACAAGACTACAAATAAATTATAAATGATAAGTCAATCAGAAATAAAATTATGCTGTTTAAAAAGGAGGGGTGGTGTACATTAGAAAGATCTCCCATCCCAAAGGGTTAAATTTTTTTTAATAGCTAATAGCTAACATATGTGTATCACTTTAGTGCTTTATACACATTCTATCTGCTGAACCTCATAGCAGGTGCTATTATTATTTTCCAGATAAGGAATCTGAGGGTCAGAGACTTTAAATGAATTGTCAGGGGTCACACAGCTAGTTTTGGTGCTTAAATTGTCAGCTGTCATAGGAAACTCCAGGATATCCTGAATGATTTAAGAGATTTCAGAGAGCTCAGATTTTTTTTTAACTTCTTTTAATTAAGGGGGGAAAATGGTCACAGTGTGAAAAAAAAACAAAAAAAAACAACTGATTTGGGGTAGAGGTGGGAGGGGCAGTACCAGATGATGTTTCCTGGGCTGTTGTAACAGTGGTGATTAAAAAGGTTCAAATCAGTTTCAAACCATTTCCCAGAGAAGCACAAAACCTTACTGCCACTACCCAGAGAGTCCAAGGCCCAATTTGTGCTAAGATGGATGGAAATGTTAAGTCTGTGGGCAGAGGTTGCTAAAGTGGATGGAGCATAGAGCAAGTGTCCTTGACTTAATTGGGCCAGATCCATTTTCTCCTACACAGCTCTGGAGGAAACTCACTTACAGGTCAGGGATATGAAGCCTCAGGCAATCGCCTTAGCAGCAGAGACAGCTGAGGCTTTCTGCACAGGGTGGAGTTGTGTTTTAGAGCTTCCCAAGGGGGATAGAAAAGGGAACTGTAAGAAAGGAAAGAGTGTGTTTCAGATAAGGGAGGGCTTTCTGTGTGATCAGAGAAAGTTAAGAAATCCTTAAGAAAACTAGTCCTCACTAGCAGATTAAGAAAAGAATTGGGTATCATTTTGGGCAGATAGTGTAGCATCCTTATCCATGTCTGTTCATCCTGAGAACTCAGAAACCCCTCGGAGTGAATATAATGAAAAAGAATTTCTGTAGTTTTTTCATTAATAACCTGGCAGGAATCAACCAAGAGTGGGATGAATTTATAGTTTTGAAGGGAATTCTACTTATTGGATACAGTATTCCTGATTTTTTCCAATCTGGCTGAATTGAGGAATTAATAGTATAGTGGAAAGTGTAAAAGAACTCAGAGTAAAAGAACTGAATTTGAATCCTGGATCTTTTATAATCCTGATGGTCTGGGATAAATTCCTGGGGAAAAAAATGAGGACCTGGGATTAGAATGATTTCTAAGATCTTTTCCAACTCTAAATCTGTGTTTCTCTGGCCCTTTGAACTACTGGTTTCATTTCAGGGACAGTGAACTCCATGATCCGAGACCCAAAGATTCTAAGAAGTCATGCATGTGTCCGTGCTGTCAACTTAAAAGAGGTTAGAAGCCCAAGCATAAAGTGAGCATGTTGGAGCCTCAGGCAGTGCCTTCTCTCTTAACAATCAGGACAAAGGTTACAGCAACAATGCCTTTCATTCATTTAGCACTTTAGAGTATTGGGAATAATTTGATGGACTTAAAATTTCTCAGAAGCTATAGCATTGAGGTAGGAAGTTTCTTTGGGGTCTTTAATCATACAGAATTTTTGTGGAGCTCTAAAGAGATAATGTAAGATAAGTACTTTAAAGCATTATATAAATGTTGTTGTTTTCTTCCACTTTAGGGGTTATTAAATCCACAGCCATAGAATTCAATAAGCCAATAAGCCAATAATTCATTGGTTGTCACACATATCTCCCACCCCTTACCTGCTTTGGTACAATTCCCAAGTACCCTCAAGACTCTGTTTAAGCACTACCTTCTACAAAGGGTCTTTTTGAATCTTCCAGCTGTACTAGCTTTCCCTTAGGAATGATTCATGTGTCTTTAGTGTGCCTTCCATGTCTTCAGTCAATGATTCCCCCTGTTACTGAGGATCTAAACCCCTTCTTGGTTCTCTTCCTTCTTAGAGATAACTAGGAGGTGTAGTGGATAAAGCACTGGGCCTAGAGTCAAGAAAACCTGAGTTGGAATCTAACCCCAGATACTAGCTGTGTGATTCTGGACACGTTATTCCACCTCTGATGCCTCAGTTTTCTCATCTGCAAAATGAAGATAATAACAACACTTTATCTCCCAGGTTCTTGTGAGGCTCAAATGAGATAATATTTGTAAAGCACTTGGCATAGTGTCTAGCAAATAGTAGGCGCTTAAATTCTTGTGTTCTTTCTTTGTACTTCTCTTCTTTTTTCCAGATAGATTATAAACTCCTTGAAGGCAGAAACTGCTTTTGTTATCCTAGGGCCTACCACCATCCCTTCATAGACTTGGAGTTTTGTTTGTTTTTTGGGGATTAGATTTCTCAGTCTCCCCCAGGTTAGATGCATAGTAGTAATTTATCATCCAATCCCTATATTATTTGGGAGGGGGCTTTAATCTGTTCTGTTTTCTGAATTGGTTGGATTCTCACTTTAGACATTCAGCTAGCTCTTTGCTCTTGGGGACACCCTATTAGTGCTGGTCTTAGTGCTGACCCCCAATTAACAGCTCAGGACTCCTGACTTCAAGCAATTCATCAGCCTCAGCCTCCCTAGTAATAGAGATTATATAATTATGGCATGCACAACTATAACTTTGCTTTCCATCTTCATTCTAATGACCTTCACTTCTTAAAGTCTCTGTCTCTGTCATTCTCTATCTCTCTGTCTCTGTCTCTCTCTGTCTTTCACTCTGTCTCTTCCCTATACACATACACAAAACTCTTCCCCTTCCCCCATATCCTTTATTTTTTTAACCATGATTTTCATTTTTACTCATGATTCCTAGGAAAAGCTGGAAGATGCTCTGGTGCCCTGTGACTATGCCATCACACACCTGGGGCCCAGTGCCAAAGTCCCAGTTGCTCTTACTGGTCCCTTTCCTAGCTGACATACTTGCAGCTGGTTGCTAGGCGACCATGGCAGACCTGTTCTACATGTATAATACATAACTGCCATTAGGTTTTTACTTTCCCAACAAAAAGGGCCCTTGGAAGAAAAAAAGCAAACCCAATTGACTTGTGTCACTCTTTCCCTCCCCACAAAGGTCCCTATGCAGCTGAATTTGGAAATGGGTCCATTCATTTGGACAGAAAGCCATTCTCAAGTACACATCCATTGCAGGTTCTAGTGGGTACTTACCACCACTACATTTTGCTATCAAATAGTCAGTGGAGAGAGAGAGGAAAAAATAATTCAAAAGAAGAGTACACGATCTCACAACTTGGTGAGGATTCTCTGAATTCTTCTGAATTTCTACGGAAAGAGAACTGGATTGAGAATTGCATGACCTGGCACTAGCCATATGACTGTGAATAAGTAACCTATCTTCCTTGAACTTCTCTCTGAAATAGGAAAGATTCATATTTTTAAGAACTAAGGCACAGGCCAATACTTGGACATCATCTAGTCAAACCCTTTCGTTTTCTTCCTGAGGAAGCTGAGATGCAGAGAGGTTCTGACTTCGCCATGATCCCACAGATAGGTGGCAAGCGGCATTCTGCAGATCCAGTATGATTTCTCATGTACCAAACTAGCTTCCATATTTACCTCAAAGGGGTGAAAGAATATGAGAAAAACACTTTTTAACAACTAATATTGATACTGTTCTTTAAGATGAGCAAAGCATGCTTTCTATGCATTATCTCATCTGAACTTCACAACGACCCTAAGAAGTACAGATATTATCCTTCTCACTTAATAGATGAAGAAACAGAGTTTCAGAGAAGTCCAGTGATAATTAACAAGTATCACAGACATAATTTAAACCTAAGGTGTTCCTGATTCCAATTCTAGCATTTTGTCTGCTATACTACACTGCTTCTATTGTTCTTTATATGTGAACAATATTTTTTCCTCTATTTAGTACTGATTTACAATAGAGCCTCAGGTCAGGGTAGCTTACCTCTCCACATACTCTTAGGTTCTAAATTTTTTCCTGCTCAAATCCTATGATCCTGTGGAGATGGATGGTAACTGTTTGTTTCCACCTCTACAACCTTGAAGATGGAGAGGGGAGCCATTGACCAGAAATGACAAACTTTGGTTAGGTAAGGAGGCGAGAAAGAACTCTTTGAGAATTCTGGATCATAATATATTGGTCAACTCAGTTGCCTGGACCATGGAGCAATATGAATAGGACACCAGAGCGTGGGGAGAGGTGGAGGAGAACCATTTAACTTAAATCTAATGATGTTGTCTAGTCATGTCTGAATCTTCTTGACACCATTTGGGTTTTTCTTGGCAGTGATATTAGAATGGTTTGCCATTTCCTTCTCTAGCCATTTAACAGATGAGGAAACTGAGGCAAAAAGAGCTAAATGACTTGCACAGGGCCAGATTTGAAATCAGGAAGTTGAGACTTCCTGACTCCCAGGCTGGCACTCAATAGCCACTGTGCTATATTTCTTCTAACCTGAGCCAGTTTATCTCTCCTTAGGCAGCCTGGTTCTCCTCACATACACTTTGATTATGGGACTCACTAGTTTGATGCCAGACTAATTATGGATATCCCAGTTGCCTTCAGAACTCCTGCACTTCAGGCATCGATCCTCCTCAGCTTCCCTGTAGCAGGGATTACAGTCTTGTGCCACAATTCCCAGCTAGTTCTCCTCCAAACAATAATAACCAACAGTTACTGATTTCCCTTACTGTTTGTTGGCTCCCCCAAGCTGAATTCCCATCAACAGGATCACATACCCAGAGTATGGTACACATTCTCACTTGGCTTTACAACTTACTACCACAGATTCTGTGCTCTCCCTTCTCTGCCTACCCTCCCTCTTGGTTGTGAGCCCCTGGAAAGCTCTAGAGCAGTCCTACACTGGCTGAATGAACACTGCACTGCTTGTCTTGCACATCCCTCCTAAAGACTGCCTTAGGAGCCACCCAAGCACAGCTCATTGGCCCTGTGAGGCAGGCAAGGCTCCACAGGGGAGCTAGCATGGTTTTTAATTAGACATTAGTGTTCTCCACACTTCCATTTACTATCAGGGCCTTGGTGGCTGGCTCTGTCAGCTTGCTCTTCTTTGTTCAGCTCTCCCCCTTTGGATTTGCAATCCTGTTGTTCCTTAGCTCATTTCTTTCTTTTTGCCTCCCTCTCCCTTTCCTGTTAGCATCCTCTTTTTTTCTCTTCTCTGCTACAGCTATCTCACCCCTAAAGAGATTGAAGGATTTTAATTCCATCTCCTTTATTCCTGACCTTTATTCCATCATCTCTGATACAGGCCAGTGCCTCCTAAGAACATAGCCAAGGCTTTTGGAGATAAGGCAATCTTACAGATTGAGTGAGAAAAACTCCCAGCTCCAAAGAGATTTTAACAGCCAGGATACAATCAGGGATGCTTCTGGTGACAGAGAGTATCATCCTGAGCACAACATTTGTAGAAAGGACTGCAATGGCCTAGAGAATAATTTCTCTTCTGAAGGCTACCTCTCTTAGATGTTGATAATAGGTGGTTTAGTGGATTGAGTCCAGAACATCTAAATCCAAATCTGGCTTCAGACATTCACTAGTTGTGTGTCCTTTGTCGTGTCACTTAACTGTTTGCCCCAGTATATCACCTATGAAGTGAAAATAATACCTTCCTGGATTGTTGTAAAAATCAGAATTGTAAAGTGTTTAATACAAGGCCTGGTTCTTAGTAAGTCCAATATAAATGAGAGTGTTATTATCGTTATTGTAGATTTATGAAGACAGCTAAACTTTTATCTCTGAAAATAAATGTTTATTTTGCTTTGTTTTTTCCACCAAAGTTTATTTTTGCATTATCCTCATCAAGATCCAACTAAAAAGAAAAAGTACAAAACCAATTGTATTTAATTTGTGGAAGGGTTTGGAATAATGACATAAATGTTATATTGAATATAACTTTCAAACATTTTGTGGAATGGCTCAGCTCTTATCTCCCAACTGAGATAAAACATTCTGACAGTTTTTGAATATCAAAGGGATTCACTGGCACAGGGGGCAGATTGACTCAGCCCTCTGAGGTTCTGTAGGAAATTTCCAAAGTCTAATTCTTTCCTTTTTAAATCTGGAAAACCTTCAGAAATTCATGGGAAAATAGACCTTTATTTCTCAAATAAATTTTGAAGTTTAAAAGTGAAAGCAAAAATTGTTTTCTAATTATTAGGAGATATGGGATGATGGAGATACAGTTATCATTTCAAGTTCCAAGTTATAAGAGAAGGGATAATAGACTCTGGTGTCCATAGGTTCCAATAAGTGGATGAACAGAGTAATTTAGAGTCCTTTTGTGTTGTCTGTCACCATCTCTGAGTCTCTTGGTGTTATGGGTGCCTGCTGATCCCTTTGCTTATCTAATCTGTCCCTCCTTTCCTTCTCCCTTTTTAAAAGCAAAGAATAGAAGTTATGTTTCCACTCTTTCTGATGGAAAGAACACTAGACCTGAAATCAAGAGAGTCTTGTTTTGAATCCTGCAGTTGATACTTACTAATCTTGTCACCAGTGGTTAAATCCTCTATGGACCATAATTTCCTCAGCTGCAGAATGGGGAATATAAAACTAGGAATAAAATCAGGACTAACCTCGCAGGTTAGTCTGTGAAAATCCAGCAACAACCACTTCATTAGAGATATGTTATATGTTTGGCTTTGTGCTCAGCCTTGTGAATATAGATGGTAAAATGAAACTGTTTCTATCCTTAAGGAGCTTACTTTTATCAAAGGGAGGTGGGGAAGAATATATACTGAGGGTGGGCCAGGGGAAGATGCAACATGTTCATAGGTAAGTTAAAAAAAAATATGTTACACATTAACTAGGTGGTGCTATAGTACACAGAGTACTGGGCTTGAATTCAGGAAAACTCATCCTCCTGAGTTCAAATCTGGCCTCAGACACAGACTAGCCGTGTGATCCCTTAATTCTGTGTGTCTCAATTTCCTTATCTGTAAAATGAATTGGAGAAGGAAATTCTCAGCCATTCCAGTATATTTGCCAAAAAACTCCAAATAGGACATGACTGAACAACAAATTATATGTACAAAATAACAACTAGATCAGTTATTTCACTGGTATAGGAAATTTTCAGGTAAGGAAATTCCCTCTACCAATGCATTTGGCATCTTATTTGCAGTTTATAATCTTATGAGAGTTGACTAGAGCCCTGAGAATTTTAGGGTCACATAGATAGTATGTGTCAAAGCACTTGAACCCTGATCTTCTAGCTTTCTATCCACTGCTACACCACTGGTACAATTTTGGTGGAAAGCAATAATAACTCATTGATTGTTGTTGTTTGTTCTTCATTCTCAAAGAGGACCAATGACAACAGAAAGATGATATGTTGATTTGCACGTGAATCTAATTTACTAATAACTGAGGTAATCAAGAGAGGTCTGTTGTAAGGCGTTCTTTGAAAAATAAGCCTTGACAGCCCTTTTTGTAGTGGCTAGAAAGTGGAAATTGAATGGATGCTCATCAATTGGAGAATGGCTGAATAAATTGTGGTATATGAATGTTATGGAATATTATTGTTCTGTAAGAAATAAACAGCAGGAGGATTTCAGAAAGGCCTGGAGAGACTTACATGAACTGATGCTGAGTGAAATGAGCAGGAACAGATCATTATATACTTCAACAACAATACTAATGATTATCAATTCTGATATGGTTCTCTTCATCAATGAGATGAACCAAATCAGTTCCATTCATTCAATAATGAATAGAACCAGCTACACCCAGTGAAAGAACTCTGGGAAATGAATGTGAACCACTACATAGCATTTCCAATCCCTCTGGTTTTATCCACTTGCATTTTTTATTTCCTTCTCAGGTTAATTTTACCTTACTTTAAAGTCAGCAAAATAACTATATGGATATGTATACAAATATTGTATTTAACATATACTTTAACATATTTAACATGTATTAGTCTACCTGCCATCTGGGGGAGGGGGTGAAGGAAAAGAGGGGAAAAGTTGGAACAGAAGATTTTGCAAGGCTCACTGCTGAAAAATTACTCATGCATGTATTTTGTAAATAAAAAGCTATAATAAAAATGTGGAAAAGAAGAAAAATAAGCCTTGAAAGGGGTTAGGGACTCATGGAGGCAAAGATGAGGAAGGCAAGCTTTACAGACCTGCTACCCCCCCCCCATACTCTTTCCTAAGTGGAGTAGCTCATATAAAAGCCTAGCAGGAATGGAAGAGATTTAGGATTATTAGATATCGAATCAATATACCCAATAATCTAGGTCTTTCCTTCCCTTTTGACTGAACTGAGTTTAATAACCCTCTCCTCCTACTTCTTTCATCCCTCCCCCCAAAAAAAAACAAAAAACAAAAACAAACCAGTGATTGTCCTTTTTTTGGCTCATTGTCCTCTTCCTGGCAATATGCCAGAAAAATCTTTAAATAAAATTGGAAACAATAAAATAAAGGTAACTCATTTTGGAAAAGTACCATAGAAGTATTAATTAGTAACATCACATTCATTCTACACTTAAATCTTCCTCTATGCTTTATATGGCATAGAGTTGATTTGGGAGTTCTCATAGGCTATGCTATGAAAATGACAGATACTCCCAAACTGGGAAAATGCCTAAATAGATCTGTCTTCCAAATTTTGAAAGATATGGATTTCACTGGTAGAAAGACTCCCTCCACTGATACAGATCATAATTCCTCCACAGCTTAGTGGTAGATAGTCTTCCTAAGCTGTCAAAAAGTTTCAACTGGTGATAAAGTCTCAGTTCTCAAGTATTAAGCCTCGCTGAGCTTGTCTGGTTGTTCCATCATGTTTGACTCTTTTATAATTTCATTTGTATTTTCTTGGCAAAGATACTTGAGTGGTTTGCCATTTCCTTCTTAAGCTCATTTCATATATGAGGAAACTGAGTCAGACAGGGCAAAGCAACTTGTCCCAGATCACACAGTTAATGCCTGACTTCAGATTTGAATTTAGGAAGAGAGGAGTCATAATCCCAGCAGGTACATATAAAAGTTATTATATTTTATTGCATATATTATATAAACATGCATATGTTTATGAACAGCATATATGTTATATTCAATACTTGAGTTGTATATAAATATATAAAATTTATTTATTATCTGGAACTTCGTGGTCCTCATTCTAATTTTTTTTAACAAAAAGCAACAAGACAATTGCTCGCTACACAAATAAAATGAATTGTATTATAGGTGTGTGTTCTTTTAACTTTTTCTCCATGGATCAGTAATTTTTTAAAAAAAGAAGAAAAAGAATAATGTTCCCCAGTCTTGCCACAAACAATTGTACTGGATAGGGGGTATATTTTCAATTGCTATTTAAATGCTTCTAGGTCAATAGTATGCTTTTAAAGACTCAGTCCATTTATAAGCTCTAGAATTGAGGAATTGAGCAGATTGCATAAATTATAAAAACTAACACTAGAAAACTCTTTTCCATTCCTCTTATCATCAAGGTTTATCTGGAGGATTGAAGGTCTGTCTCACAACATTACCTCCAAAGCACTTATCTAACTCCTTGTATCCAAGGATAACTAGCCTAGTGGCTAGCTCCTTACATTAATCCCTTCCTCTCTCTGGGCCTCACTTACTCATGTGAAAAATGAAAGCTTGAATTAAATGACCCTAAAGTCCCTGATGATTTAAATCTATGAGTTTAGATCTCACCAAAAGAAAGATAGCATGTGTTCAGGCATGAAACCTTGCTGGTTGAATAGTATCCTTTCAATACTATATGGACCCAAGGAAGTTTTATTATAGTATTATATTATATATATAGTATTATAATATATATAATATATAGAATTATAGTATAACATATATTATATAGTATTATAGCATAATGCCATATAATATATATATATTATGCTATAATATATATAATATATAGTATTATAGTATTATATTATTATAGTATTATAGTACTCATAATTTCTCACTAGGTGATGCAGTTCTAGACTTGGAATCAAGGAGAACTGAGTTCTAATTCTGTCAAGTAACTATTAAACATTCAAATTTGAATCTATAGCTGCTTATGAGACATCTCTAATTGGATGTTCCAAAGACATCTTTAAATCCAACCCATCCAAAACTGAACTCATGTTTTCTCCTAAACCCTCCTTGTTTCTGAACTTCATGATTATTGCCAAAGGCATCACATTGTTCTCCAAATCACCCAGGTTTTCTCAGATAAGATCCTCCTTCTTCTAACTCTTAACTATTGTCATTGGTTGTTCTCCATGCCTGAAATACTCTCCCTCCTTGTTCCTACCTCCTGGCTTCCCAAGCTTCTTTTAAGTCCCATCTAAAATCCTCCTTCCTTTTTTTTTCCTTTTGATCGCTGAAATTTCCCAAGATATCTTGGGGTTTAAACCCTGCTTAATTTCTTTCTTAAGGACCATGTCTTAAACCCGAATCACTCTGGATCTCATTGATTGGCCAACAATAAGTTTCAGACCAACCCCCAGTTGGTCATTAGTTAGGCCCTGATTGATTCAGTGTGACTGTAAAGAGCAATTATTTTTGTTGTTTTTTTTTTTTTTCAGTCAAACTGACACCTGTTGAAGATCTTAGCTTAAAAAAGCCACGCTCTCCCATTTCATTCAGGCCTATCTCCAATTGTCCTGATCTATATTGCCACTGGATCCAGCTGGCTCTGGAGAGGAAGTAAGGCAGGTGACCTTGCGTAGCCCTCCCTCATTTCAGTCCAATTCACTTGAAAGTCAAGTCATCGCCTCCCTCATGTCTTCTCTGAGAACAAAGGACAAATAACAACAAAATCCTACCTTCCATGAAAGCCTTTGTTGATCTTACTTAATTCCAGTGCCTTCCTTCTGTTGGTTATTTCCAGTTTATCTAGTTTATATCTTGTTTATACATACTTTGTGTGTATTTCTATAGTTATTTATATTTTGTGTGGATTCTCCCATTAGACTGATGTTTTTTGTTATGAGTTACTAATACCTTAGTTTGAATTATTAGATGATACTTTGGAAAAGACTTTAATGGAATGGACATCAGATGATAAGTTTTAATAGAAAGAAACAAGGCTTGGATTTGGAACATAGAAGTTTGTCAATAGAGCATGAATGTGAAAAGAATGTTGCAGACTTGGGCACTGAGTACCATGATGTAGAATGCATAAATATGGAGAGGCGGGTTTTAAAGACATTCTGATGCTTCTCCCACCTTTGTGTGTAGAATGTCAACAGGGTAGACTTAGGAATTGGGGGGAGGAGAGGGAAAATGCAACTATTAGAGGAAAACTAGGCTGAGGAGGATCACTTGACTCAAATGAATAATAGTAACAACAGTAGCAACAATAAATAATAATAAAATGTAGCAAAATACTTTATAAATATTATCTCATTTGATTCTTATGATGACTCTGGGAAATATGGTATTTTTATCCCATTCTTGCAGAGAAGGAAATGGTTAGTGAATCACACAACTAGTAAGAGTCCAAAGCAGAATTTGAACTCAGGTCCTCTTGTCTCCAGCTAGAGTGTTCTGCCAACTATATTATCAAATTGTCTAACAAGAAGCTTGCCTTCTTGAGGTTTCACCAGCCCCTTCACACTGGAGCAATCCTGCATTCTCACAAGGATATTGTTTAATAGTATGGAAGAAGATATGGTTTAAAGCCCTGGCTTTCCTAGTAACTTGCTTTGTAAACCTGCCCAAGTTGCCCCAGCTACCTAAACTTCAGCATCATCCTCAGTCAAGTTGGAGGATTGAGTGATGGTCTCTTTCTTCTCTGACACCCAATATTATTCCCAAGAACTTCTTGTGATTCACACACAGCTTAAATTTCACCCTCCCTGACTTTTCCTAATCTTTTTTTTTCCGGTCCAGCCTCTCTGAGCCTGGCTATGCCTTTGAGGTTTTTCTAAGGCCTTGTTGGATGTTTCCTTACCAGAGAATGATGCTGCACTGGGCTCTCTGGATAGAAAAGATTCCTAATTATACTCCATCTATAATTAAAGGATATTTTTAATCAACACCCCTGGGTCTCATTGAGGCATTGTCAGATTAATTGCAGCAAGGTTCTGTGGAGTTGGGGGAAGTCCTGTCTTCTTGGATCTCTTAGTTAAAAAAAAAAGAATTAGACGTGACTAAAATGACAGAACAGCAACAAATATGTATTTTTCTATGTGTGTGCATATATGTGTATTATATACATATACATGCATATATATATATGTGGAGGGAGAAAGAGAGGGGAAGACAAAGACAGAAAGTGACAGAGAGAGAGAGAGAGACAGAGAGAGAGAGAGAGAGAGAGAGAGAGAGAGACAGAGAGAGAGAGAGAGAGAGACAGAGACAGAGAGAGAGAGAGAGAGAGAGAGAGAGAGAGAGAGAGAGAGAGAGAGAGAGAGAGAGAGAGAAGGGAACAGAGAGGGACAGAGAATTGTCTTTCAGCATTCTTGAACCCTTTTAGGGTTTTCTTGGCAAAGATACTAGAATTGCTGAAAATGGTTTTCCATCCTTAGGAAATTCATTTTCAAGAAGATTGCATCAGCGTTAGTACTCATATCTCATCATTACCTTTGGTTGATTCTGACCCTCTCTTTGGAGGGTAAGGAAAAATATTTCCAAAGCTTCTATTTAAACAAGGCTCAGAAGACCCAGTCAAGTCTTCATTTCTCATCAACTACTTTCTTTGGATTTTACTCCACTATTATGATGCCTCCAAAGCCAATATCTTCTCTCTGCTGCTCCTACTTGCCTTTTGATTTATTTATTTTTTTTTGTTTCTTGTTTGTATCCCAAGCACTTAGCACTGTGCCTGGTATATAGTATGTGTTCCCTAAATGTTTACCATATTATATAGGAAATAAAGAGGGGTTTAAGATTAAATTACTTCTGAGATTCACCTTTAACTTTAAGTCATATTATCCTATGATAAAAGAATAGTATTCAGTACATCAGATGTAGAAATCTAAGAATGCTCAGTTCTGGGTGCCCCATTTTAGGAAAGGCATTGATGAATTGATACGTGATCAGAAAGATGATAGGACACAAGTCCATGCCAGATAATGACCAGATAAAGATACTGAGGATGTTTAACCTGAAGAAGAGAAGACTTAGTGAAGGGGAGCATCATAATAGCTGTTTTCAAGCATTTGGAGTATTATCATATGGAAGAAGCATTAAGTTTTTCGTGTCTTGGTCCCAGAAAGCAAAAATAGAAGCAATCAGTGAAAACTAAAGAAAGGCATATTCTGACTTTAGGTCAGAATTGAGTCGGAATATGGTGAGGAAAAAAATTCCCTGACACTTAGAGATGTTCCAAAGTGAATGAATTGTTTTGAGAGGCAAAGGGTTCCCACTTATTAGAAAACTTTAAGCAAGGGCTGGTCAACTTCTGAAGATTTTGGATTGGACCAGATGACCTTTGAGGCTCCCTGTGCTTGAGATTGGGGGTTTGGGTATTTAGGACTATATTAACAAGATTCAGAAATTAATCCAAAATCATCCAATTCCTTCCTTTTAGGAAAAGTCACATAAACTGATCATTTTTTTTAATTCCCCAAAATATGTTTGACTGATTTGCTTTTACTGAATATAAGGAGTGGCATATGTTTTACAGAACTAAATATATATTTTAAAATTATTTAAGATATTTCTTTCCTTACCTAAGTTAATGGAAAAAAAGACTAAGGAAAAGGGAAAAATAAAGACATGGGATGAAACAGAGGCAAATTGATAATGTTGAAATAAAAGCAAGAAAGGGAGAAGAAGCAGATTGAAAGATCTGTAGAAAGACATATACATAACAAGAACCAAGGAGAATGAGCCAATTTTTTAAGAGTCGCATTTCCATCCTGTGGTTGTTACTTCCAATGATTCTCAGAATCATGTTGCATTTTTGCAGCTCTAGGAATCCATTTCTATATCACTTCAGAGTGCCTATTCTATAAGACAAATGAACTAAACACAACACAGAAGACTGCTCAGTTCTGATTTATATTCTAAATAAGGGCACCTTGAAAGAATGAGTGCTACAAAGTAGTGCAACTGGTAAAATAAATATTTGGCTTGTTTTGTGACTGTTACACCTTTGTCTTTCCCCACTGAGGTCTCTCTTCATTTCTGAGTGTCCCATTTTAAGAAAGCCATCATGAGTTGTAGAGTGTGCAGAATGATGATAGGATTAGAATGCATGTCATATAATGACCTTTTTTAAGCTGAAGAAGAGAAGATATGGGTAAAGACATGGTTACAGAATAGTAGATAGGTGGAAGAGCAGAAAAGTCAAATAAGTAAGAATCATAATAGGTAGAGAAGAGACCCAGTGGTTATCAAAAGGTCAGAATTCTCTCCAATTTGATCCTTTGAAGAATGTAAGTTTTTAAAGGTTCAGTTAGTTGGTCTTTAGCTTTGGAGTATTCCAAGAGCTTAATGAATCAAAAGAATGACCATCTAGGGATTGGCATCATGGAGAAAGAAGAAAGCATTGCAACCTACAGGCAATAGCAATATCAATAGCTGACATTTATATAGTATTTTGTAAAGCACTTTGCATCCATTATCTCATTTATAATTCCAGGACCTCATTATAACTGTGAATTTCATCCTCATGCCTCACCAAATTTTCCTGCCATTACCCAGGAGCTAACATTGAAGCTGCTTTTATTTCTTCTGCTTGGGGTGAGGGATGGGGAAGGAGCAAGATGACTAATGGGAAAGTCAAGAACTGAGCAATCACAGAGAGGAGAAGCAGGAGAGGAAGATAAACTAGAAAAACAGATCCTCCTCCTCCTCCTCTATATTTAGTGGGGAAGAGCTGGAAATTGGAGGTAGTGGACTGTGGGAGAGAACCAGATTGAGAGTTGACACCTGACTTCAGATTTAAATTTTGAACTTCTGAATTTGTTGTTCACTTGTATCTAAATCCTCGAGATCCCATTTGGGGTTTTCTTGACAGAGATAATAGAGTGGTTCACCTTTTCCTTCCTAGATCAGGAAACTGAGCTAAACAAGGTTAAGTGACTTGCAAACAAGGTTAGTGAGGCCAGATTTGGACTCACGTTCTCTTGACTCTTCTCAGCTGCACCAACTACCTGTCCTTTCTTCTGAATACTAAGATGGTACAGAGGAAAGAACTAGAGTTCTTGAATTAAATGAATCTAGCTAGCTTCAAATCCCATCTCTGATACTTCCTACCTGTGTGACCTTGGTCAATTTATTCAGTTTCTCCCTCATAAAATGAAGAGAGCCCTGACATTTCTTACAGCTTTTATTCTACATCTGACCTTGTTGCATATTAACTGTGTTGTTTATGTAAATCACTTAATCTCTCTGAGTCTCAATTTTCTTATTTACAAAATGGGGGTTACAATCACACTTACCCAGCCTTCCTCACAAGATTTTTTTATAAGTAGTCAGTGAGTTGATATACATCAGTAGCTCAGAACCATTTATGCTGTAGAAATAGAAAGTATTATTATTTTTAGAAAATCATTTTTGTTTTCTTCTTAGGTTGAGACTCTATGCCTTGGACATTCCTCAAACAAGTGTTTCTGGAATAGGTTGATTAGATAAATACTGGTGTGGCTTCCGATTCCATAGGTGGTTTTTCATTCTGTAACCTCTCTCTTGCTGTAAAATGTTGGGATCTTCAGCAAGAGCTAAACATCCTCTTCTGTCCTTATCTTGTATTTGCTTGACTACAAAGGGAAAACAAAGAAACCATTTTCAGATGGCTCTGTCAGACACATCTTTCTTCACTAATTGGATCTGTAGGAAATGGAAAACAGGGCATCATCACCAGAAAGCTTCTCAGTAAATCCTAATTAAGGAAGGCCATCAGTGCTGGATGCTGAGCTGTAGAGAGGTCCCGTTGGGCTCTCCTCTTGCATATTTATCCAGATGGTCCAGTCTCCAAACTCACACAGGTCATAGAAGAGGATTCTTGGGTTGTAAAGAATTTCTAATATCAGAAGCAATTTATTTACTGCATTCACAGAAGACCCTCTCACCCCTTCACTAGATGAGAATTTTAAAAGAGAAAAGTGGGTTATCTTTATTATTTTTAAGTTAATATGAGAAAGTAATTCTATAATTGGAACCTCTTACTCCACTTTACAGATGAAAACATTAAGACTTAATGCATAGCTGAGACCATGAAGCAAATGAGGGTCAGAGTAAGAACTAGAATACAAGGCTTTTGAATTCCATATAGGGTTTCTTATATTAACCAACTTTGCCCTTTAAACATAGGGCAATGGACCCAATAGATTCCTTCCTTCTAGCATCTGTATGAATTTATGAAAAGGCAGAGATATTTGTGTATTTCTATGCAAGCAAATATGTTTAGAAAAGGAAATATTCTATCAGTAGGAAAAAAATTATTCATCTCCATGATCTCCTCCTATTTACCCATCAGCAATTTCCCTGAGAACTTCACCGTATGGAAAAGATTAAAATATCTCATAGATTTAGTTGAGTAATATACTCTATTTGAATGTCATATTAAAGTCTTTATTAGAAGAGTTTTTTTCTTTGCTTACTTCTTTTTTTGTTTTTTTTCTTTTTATAATTTTTAAAAATTTTTACAAAGCTACATTTTTCTTTTCATATATGCCAAATAGGACAGAATGTCCTAGATGCTGAGTTTCCCAGAGAAGAGACTAGGAGACCTAAACAGGATTTCCACCAAAGCTTCCAGTACCCCTTTTGAAGTTGTGGCTCCCAACCCTGAAATAACCAAAATAAAAAAACTGAAAAGGAGAGAATTGGATTCTTGGAAAGGTTCAAGTTGACTAAGTGTTCACCTCTCCCTCTTAGGGGGAACTTTGACCTGAGGAGGGGAGGCTGGTTGAAAAAATCAGAATAGGATTAGGTGAATGGGAGTGGAGATATCTGTCAACTAGAAGAATTACTAAGAGTATTCTATATGTCCAATCTGGTGTTAGGTTTTGTATGTAAAATGAATATAAAACATTATCACATCTCATCAAGAACTCATAAACTATGGAAATAAGCAAAGAAAGGAAGTGGTAGGCTAGATTGGCAGCTGCTTAGGGAAGCAAATGCAAGTGGATGGAATGAAGAATATTTTAAATCATTACTTTTTATAAATATACATGTATTTAATTTCAGAAAGTACCATTCTCTGACATATTTAAATATTTATTTTGTGAACAATTATGTTGTCTTACAGTAAAAGCTCAAATTTTCTAGGATTTTTGAGTCATATTTATTTTTGCAGACAGGGAAAGAATAACTTTTTAGACTTTGCTTAGGATTCTCAAATGTTGGATCCTAGTTCTGAAAACAAGACTAAAAAATATAAACTTACCAAAAACAATACATTACAGCATTGAGACCTGGAAAGGATCCCAAAGATCATCTGTTTCAATCCCTTCCCTTAATCAATAGGGAAACTGAGGCTAATAGATTTGATGAAAATCACAGAGTTGATAAACACTGAAGCTGGTATTGGAACTCAAATCCTCTGATTTCACAGATACTGTACTTTCACAAAGCAATGTGTAAATTAACTCTATAGTTATATAGTGTGCACCATACCTGTTTCATTGGAAAGTCTACTCAACAAAGACTAGAGCTGTTGAGAAAGGCTTCTGGAGGAACAAGGTAAATTCTAGAAGGATCTCTGTCCCCACAAATCACAGACTAATGTTTAATGCCTCGAATCTGCCTAGTCAACCTTTCTCATTATTTCCTGTCACTAAATTCCAGTCAAACTGGATTACTGTTATTGTTCAGTCATTTTAAGTCATGACCCCATTTTATAGTTTTTGTCAATGATATTAGAATTGCAATTTCCTTCTCCAGTTAATTTTACAAATGAGGAAACTGAGGTAAACAGGATTTAGTGAGTTGCCCAGGGTCATATAGTTAGTAAGTGAGGGTAAACTTGAACTTGGGAAGATGTGTGTTCCTAAATTCAGGCTTGACATTGTATATTATGGTGCCACCTGGTCACCCACTGGGGTCTAGCTCTGCCCCCAAGTCAACATCCATTTCTTATGTTGGTATATTTGTACAAGCTGCTCTTCATGCTAGAAGTGTACTCCCTTCTCATCTTTGTTTCTAAGAATCTTTATCTTTTTTTCTAGCTCTGCTCAGATGCTGTGTCCTACATCAAACTCCTCCTAACCTTTCCAGTCAATGCCCTTTCCATCTTCAAATCAGCTTGTAATTATATATATATATATCAATGTACATATCTATCCTAGTAGAATATAGACTCTTTCAAGGAAGTTTTATGTTTTTTATCCCCACTTTCTAACATTATATTTTGCATATAATATGATACTTAATAATTATAGAATTGAAATGAACTGAAAAATGTCTCTTTTATATTGTTCTCAAGGAACTTGACCTTTCATTATGTAATGACAATAATAATATCAACAATGACTAGACATTTGTTGCTTCTTAAGATTTGCAAAACACATTACTTGTATTTCCTCATTTGCTTCTCATGACAACCTTGGGATGTAAGTGCTATTGTTGTTCCAATTTTACAAATGAGAAAACTGAGGCTGAGAGGGAAAATAGTGACTTGCCTAGGGTCACATAGCTAGTAGATTTCTGATGGAAGATTTAAATCTGAGTCTTCCTAATTATATGACTCAATTTAGGACAAAACAAATGTAGAAAGTTGGATTTTCTGGAATTAAAAATATATGCAGTTCTAAAGAGCCATACTAAAAATGTCTTTCACTATGACCTCTTTTTCACACACACCTCCAAGTTACTTTTGGTTACTATCTTTTTGCTCCTGGTCCTGGCTGTGCCTAGGAAGAGTTGATAGAATATTTTCCTGAAGGTCTACCATTACTTCTCATAAAGAAAATATCACCTAATCCTTTAAGTTCCAGACTCTTTCTCTGGACTGCCACCCCTTGAGGTATTCATACACAGAGAGATACTGGAATAGATCACAAATAGGGAGAAGTGTGGGTTGAATTTTTTTTATTCCACCTTCCCACGCACCCTGTGTTTCAGAAGGCTGTGTAAAGCATAGCCCTAATCAGAGTTTCTTTTTAGGAGGGGAAAAAACCCACCTCTCTTAAATTAGCTGTTTATTTTTAGATGACTTTAAAAGAATACCACACTAGGATCTGGAAGTTATTCCCTAACTCTTAATTCATTAATTCTCTCCACACCCTTGACAAGTGTATGACTGTGGTTTTACCATGGGACAAATAAGGAAATGAGGTCTCAGGAGGTAATGTACAATACTCCACACAACATCTGAGGGGCATTTCAGCATAATGGATAGAACCCTGAACATAGAGACAAAATATTGGGGTTCTTGGCAGTAAAGTGCTTTCTAATTCACCATATAGACTGGAACTACTATTAACTGCTACTCCCAAAATGTCTTGCCAGTCTACCCTCCCTACAGGCAAAATGTAATGAACAGAAATCAAATTAACCCCCTTCACCTTCCATCAGGTCCCTGATGGAGCATAAATCCCCAAACTCTTCTGCTTTCCTTAATCACATACAGGCATCCATTCACCATGACTGCTGTCCAGGGTCATGGTGCTGAATTACCACCACTCTCAATTCTCCCAAACCTCCAAAGAATTGCAATTTGAACTTATTTTCTATGGGGATGTTAAAATTATCATGCAGTCTAACCTCCTGATTTTACAGTTGTGGAAACTGAGGTTTGGAAAGTGATATGATATGCCCCAAATCCCATTAGCTAGCTAGTGTCAGAGTCAAGTCTCAATTTCCAATCATGTTTTCCAGGATTTCCCCAATTTTCAGCTATTTTTCTTCTCAAAGAATCTGTTCTTTTTATCTTGTGCTGAGGCCTTAATTCTTCAGTTACAAGTCGAGGTGATGTCGACCAATAAAAGTTACAGAAAGTTTTATGAATGCTTAGGTATGGATGCTATGGTTGAATAGGGTGAAAGAAAGGGAAGATAAGGGCTTCATATCTTCTTGGTAGTTTTTCATCACCTCCAACATTACTGGAAGGGGCAAAGTTCCTTGGATCTCACTGCTTTTGTCACCATTAGTAGTAATCAGTCTTCTTGACTGCAACAATTAACCTAACAAGTGAGAATTATATTCTGGGTCCTGTGTTCTGAGTAAAGCAGGAAGATGATGGCTATTAAATGCCTCCTTAGCAAGAAGACTTTTTACAGATTGACTCAGATTAAACAATTCAACAAATGTCTGGCTTTGTGAGGCACCATTTTGATGGCAGGGCTACTATAAGGTCTACTCTGGACAAGATGAAATACCAGAGAAGTCCTCCATTTGTACAATTCATGTCAAACATTATAGATCACAAGTAAAACCCAACATCTATGGATTGAGCCACTTACTCTCAAAGGCTAGTGGTTTTTTAGAAATATGAAGACCTAGAGACAGAAAACTAACTATTATAAGAAATGTCAGCCTTGGTTTCAATGAAAATTCCAGCCCAACCAAAACATAAGTCCTCACCTCTCTGATGTATATTGTCAGTTCAGCACACTTCTGTCCTTCTTTGTCTGCTTTCACTAAGCTTCTCTCAGCTCTCTTCCCAAACTCTTTTCTCTGCCTATTTCTGTCACTAGCATTGGGTATACCTCTAGAGGTCTCTGCCTTTTAATATCACTTTCCCCCCCATATCTACCTAATTAACTGTCTCTCTAAAACATGGACACATCCATTTATGCACAAAATCAAAGGTGGTAGTATGTATTGGATAGAATACTGAGCATGAAATCAGGAGGATCTGATTTACTTTAACTTCTCTGAACTTCAGCTTCCTCATAAAATGGGGGATGATAATAGCAACTACTTTACAGAGTTTCTGTACTGATCAAATGAAAAAAATGCTTGTAAAGCATTCTGAAAATCTTAATATGCCATCTATATAAATGCCAGTGATTATGATTATCAAGCTCATTCATAGTCTTGGCTACAGAACATCCTGTCCCCATCCTGGTACTCTGAAAATCTGAGAGTTGTTCATAAAAACTGACGCTTCAAATGCACAATACAAGGGCCAGTGGAATAGCCACTGGGTCAGAAGAGCCCAAAGGCAAATGGGCAATGAGCCCCTCAAATTATTCTCCTCAGTCTCAGGGAGCATGTGGAACAGGTCACCAACAAAAGTCATTTCATGAGTCTGGTTAGATTAGCGCTGAAAACTCTCTCTGTGAATTGCAGGAAGGGAGCTTACACAACAGGAGCACATCTGTTCCCTCATAAAAGAAGTTGTGCCCAAATCTCTAGGGACTCCACTGAGAAGCAGCAAGCAGGCTTGTATCTTCATTATCAAAAAAGGAAAAAAATCTTGAGAAGGAAAGATTCTGAAATTGGATGTGTTTATAGAAATAGTGAAATCTCATTTATTTGGATGATACTTTCTCAGATATACTGATCATTCAACAAGGAGTATTGCCTGTGTGCTGTTTATAAGAAGAGAAATTGTTAGGCTAATTAATAATATGTACAAGATGGATAATTGGGGAGGAATGTCTAAGTTGTTTAAGTAAACTGTTATCTAGTAGACCTAGATTCTAATCCTAGTTCTGTTACTCACTAATTTGTTGACCTTGGTCCACATCACTTCAGTTCTCTGGGTCCAGTTTCTTCATCTGTAAAATGGGAATAGGTGCAAACAAGACATTCTGAAGTTTTCCCAAAGCTGGCATTCTCTAAATCTATCACTCAAGTATAACAATAGCCATTTGCAGCCAGACAGTGCTGGTGCTGATTTTCATGATCTTTTCATTCATTAAAGCAAATCTAACAGGATCTCTACCTGTCAATACTTTGTTATTCAATAACGTAAGGAACATTTACTTAGCATGGTTGTGGGTACAATATTGTAATGCAAGAAAGGCAATGTTTAAATAAGACACAGTTCTTATTTTTGTAGATATTGCACTCTATTAAGTTTGTGTGCTTTTGTTACATAAAAGTAATCATAAATGTACTTCCTGAATTGGGGTTGCCTATATATATGTAATCTTTAGAAGGACATTGCCTTATGTTTAAATCTGTCCTTTTCAACCCACTAGGGGAAAAAAACATTCATTAGTGATGAAATGGTAATTGATAGGTTGGTTACTATATTAGCTATATGATCAGTCCCTGTATTATAAAGGTATGTTATAAAGGTAGTATGTTAAGGTCTTAACTAAAATCTTACTGATTGGAGTTCTATCTCACTCCTAAAAGCTTTGTATCCAGAGTTCATATAGATGAATCATGTCCAGAGTGAAGGAAATGATGGCTCTAATGCACCCTCTCCTGGTCAGAACACAATGAGACTGGGGCTACATTTGAGGAAGGACAACTTCAAATCTATCCAGAAAAGGACCAAAACTGTAAATGGATTCAAAAAAATCATACCATACTAGAATCAACTAGAGGAACTGGGGATATTTAACATGGAGAAGAAAAGGATGAGGATAGAGGCATCAGGGTGTTAAAAGGGCTACAATATAGAGGAGGAATACTTTCTTTTCCTTGGATGGGGGGGGGAGGGAAAGGAGTAGAATTAGGACCAATGAGTAAATGCTATACTGAGGCAGATTTTGGCCAATAAATAAATAAATAAATAAAGGATAAGCTTCCTAATAATCAAGAGCCATTCAAAAATGGAATGGGCTCCCTTAACAGGTGAGGAATGCCCCATTATTGGAAATCTTAAAGCACAGCCTGGATATGGAGATACTTTCATTGAAATAACAGCTTTGGGTGGAAGGTTGAACTAGATAACCCCTAAGGTTCTTTTCAACTCTGAGACTACAATTCTTGGACACTATTTTGGTAAATGGCAGCATTTAAAAATACAAATCAATCAATAATAGCCTGTGTATGTAGGTTGTTTTACTTTTTAAACTTATTGATTGACCCAGAAATGTTTTTAGCAATATAAAAGCTTGCAATGAATGATCTTTTCTCCAGGGATCAATGTTATCCCCTAGCTTCCAGTTATATTTAGCCCAACTTCTGCCCCCTTTTTTACTTAACGTCTATCTCTAGTATACAGGTTACTCTGACTTCTTAAAACCAAAGCTTAAGAAGAATTGAAAGGAGGGTCAGATTTTATTTGATTTCTTTTATGATATTATAATAGTTAAATATGAAATTGCTGGATTTATGAGGCAGAGGATGTGGGTCCAAATCTCTATTGTACCATATTTTTTATCCTGTTTTTCTTTATCTGGAAAATGAGAGGGTATGACTAGATATTTCCAAGATCCCTTCTAGCTATAAATCTATAAACATGTAATACATATATATATGTATATATATGTATACCAACATACATATATGCTACATGTATATATACATACACAATTACACAAATATATATGTATAGTGTATACATAATCATTTGCCTGTTATCTCCCATTAGAACATGAATATTTTGAGAGTAGGGACTGTTTTGTTTTATTTATTTGTTGTTTATTGATTTATTTAGATTTTCTTTGTATCCCAGTGCTTAGCACAGTGCCTGGCACATAGTAGGAGCTTAATAAATGTTGTTGACTAATTACATGACTATGGACAAATAATTTAACCTCAGTGCCCCAAGCATCTCTTTAAGAATGTAAATCTCAGGGACCCATATATGCAAAAATGTTTGTGGCAGCCCTTTTTGTAGTGGCAAGAAACTGGAAACTAGATACTCATCAATTGGAGAATGGCTGAATAAGTTATGATATATGAATATTATGAAATATTATTATTCTATAAGGTTGGATTTACATGGGACTAGACTGAAGATTACATAGCCAAAGCCCAGTCTCTGCAGGGAAGGGAAAAGGATGAACAGACTCTTCTCTGGGGTCATTATAATAACATAGCTTTCTTTTTCGTCCTTTCTATTTACATCATTGTAGTCATTGTGCATATTGTTTTCATCCTTCTGCTTAATTCACTTTGCATCAATTCGTATGTATTCTCATGCTTCTCTGAATCCTCCATATTCATCGTTTTTTTCCTACACACTGATATTTCATTACATTATTGGACCATGACTACTTTTTGCCAATTTACAATTTATGGATATCTATTTTATTCTAATTCTGTACTACATAGAAATTGCGTCTAGGAATATTTTGATAACTATGGAATATTTTTCATCTTTCACCTTATTGGGATATAACAGTAAGATCCTTGGGTCAAAGGGAATGTACCTTAAAGGTAATTATTTTAATTAACACCCTAAAACACTAATGGGGAAGCATAGAGAGGAGAGATGTGAATTAGGGAAGAAGTCTAAACTAGAGAATATCTTAAAAGGTTTGCAGGGAGGAGGTGGAAGTTAATGGGCCATGTGAGTGTATAGATCCTCTGTGGTTTTCTAGTCTCCCATGACTGTGGATAAAAGAGCATAATGGGCATGTTTCCAAAATCCTAGCAGCCCAGGGGATAAGTAAAGAAGGGCATGATGGTGTATGAAAAGTTCTAAACAACAGAGACTCTCCTTTTTTTTACTCCATTCTTGGGGGAAGAGGGATAGATTCATGCTTTTTCTCATGAATATTTGGCAATGCTAGGAATCTCCCAGGACTGAGTTCCACCTGTCTGTTTTGAATCATGGGAGAAGAGATATAAGGGATATTCAGATAGTTCCCACAATCTGACCTTATAAGCCCATAGCCCAGGGAGTAGAAAAGGACAACAGATCCACCTCTTCTGCTGCCATGACAGGCTTTTTCCTTTGTCTAAAATCTCAGAGATCTCTCATTACATCTCATCCTTGCCCTCATCAGCTGGAAACATTGCTTTCTTCCTCACTCTTAGAATAGAATTATAAAATAAAGTCATAGACCTAGAGATGGAAGGGATCTCCTCTAGTCTAACCTCCTTATTTTATGGATGAGGAGACGGAGTCCTCAAGAAGTTAAATTACTTGCTCAAGATCACACAGGTAGTATCAAAGGCAGGATTTAAATCCAGAACCTTGAACTCCAGAGTCGGATCTCTTTCCATTGTACTATACTACCTCTTGTTTCATCTAGTACTTTATATCTTTTTAAAAATGCTCTCTTCATATTCTAATAATCATGATTTTTAGCCAATTTATCTGTTCAAAAAAGGGAATATGGTGCCTTGTTTGTCACTAAAGATTTTCAAGCTAAGTCTGGGTTGTGTGTGGATAAATATATATGCAGCTTTGTTTAGCTTTGTCTAGTTGGAAAATTATTTTCCCCTTAGACCCTTAGGTTCTGGCTGTCTAAGTGGAGGCTCCCAGATATGATAGACATTATCTACTTGTTGTAGATGTGATAGACAGGCCTCGTGGTCTGGGGAGAGTGTCATGGGATTTTAAAGCTGGAAGCAACTTGAGAGATCTTCTATTCCCAGATTCTTAAGCTTGTGTGTGTGTGTGTATGTGTGTGTGTGTGTGTGTGTGTGTGTGTGTTATGGACTTCCACTGGAAATCTGGTGAAGTCATAGATGAATCCCTTCTTAGAATGTTTCCTTTTTAAATTTTTAAAATAATTTAATAATTAAATTTAATAATAATTTAATAACAAAATAAAATTTTTAATAATTTAATAATTAAAATTTCAGTGAGAGTGATGTTTAAAATAAAGATGTCATTCTCTCTCTTCCACAATCAAATTTGGGCATTCTGAAATGCTAGGTTAAATACTACAGATCTAGTCCAACCTTGTGATTTAACAGATGAGTTAATTAGGGCTTAGAGAGGGGAAAAACATGTTCAAGTCACATATGTGATAAGTAACAGAGTTGAGACCAAAGAATGGATTGGAACCAGCTAATCCAACCTATCCATATGAGTCTTTTTATTCATTTCTGAACCCATTTTGGGGATTTTCTTGGCAAAGATACTAAAATAATTTGCCATCTTCTCCAGTTCATTTTGAGGAAATTGATGCAAACAGGGTTAAGTGACTTGCTCAGGGTCACATATCTAGTAAGCATCTGAGGCTGTATTTGAACTCAGGAAGATGAGTCTTTCTTATTCCAAGTGCAGTGCTCTACTCATGGAACCATCTAACTTTCCCATCTACAAAAGAAGGTCCTACTATAGCATGTGAAAAGTGATCATCCAATCAAGCTCTCCTAATTCTAAATCTAGAGTTATTTCCTTATACCATCCTGCTTTCTTTATTAATTGACCTCTGTTGTTGTTTTCAACTCTATGATTGTGATTAAAATTTGAATTACAGTTATTTATAACTATGTTCCATCCCCCCTCCTACTGGACTTGAAAGCTGAAACTGTTTTGTTTTTTTCATTTTTGCATCTCTGCAACCACCATAGTACAATCCTCTACATATAGTAGGTACTTTCTCCTTTTAGTTAAGTCATCAAGGGTAGATACATTCTCTGACTAGTAATATTCTAAGGGGAAAACTCATTACTTTGTTTTCGACATTGTGGAGAAGAGCCTATCATAGTGCAAGTTTAATGAAGGTTGATGATTCTGGATACACAGAGAAGCTACTGGGTCTAGCTTTGTCCAGTTGGGAAATTATTTTCTCCTTAGACCCTTAGGTTTTGGTTATCTGTGTGTAGGCACCCAAAATCAGCTTGTGGCTGGCCAAGGTCTCTCTTTCCCTTGCTTCTGCTCTTTCTTGAGTAGTTCACTGTTCTCTAGTTCTTGATTCTATGCCTAGTCCAAGGTGAGCCAGGACTCTTCACAGGTTGGATGTTTCATTCTCCTCTATCAAGCTGAGCTGCATCCCTGGCCTAGCTCCAGGGATCTGAGTAGCAGGTGGATTCTGAGCCCTAGCTTCTAGCAAGCTAATTAACCTCTCCCTTTCACTGTCCTCCCTTTCCGGCTGCCTGAGTTCTGGACTTCTTTTGATCTCTTGTTTGAACATTCTTTTACTCTTGGCTCTCTGTTCTGATTTCTGTATATATACATATAAATGCATATATATTTATCAACACATACAGCTCTTCATTATGTCTCACAGAGAGCACTATTATGACTCTGCCAAAGATATATTTCCCCACATCTCTCCACCTCTATTCCTCTCTTTCTTTCTCTCCCTCTATTTTTCTCTTCCTATCTTCCAACTCCCTTTCTCATTCTTACCATTTTCTTCCTTTTTCTCTCATTCTGCTTCTCCTTTTATCTATCTCTATTTCTCTTCCCTTTTCCCTTTCCTTCTTTTCATTTTTATCTCCTTTTCTATTTCTTTCTCTTTTCCATTTTTCCTTTTTCTCTCTTCCTCTCTTCATTTTCCTCCTCCTCATTTCCTTGCCTTCTCCTTCCTTTTCCTTTACCTCATACATAAACATTTAGTGGGCAAGGAGAGGGTGAAGAAGAGCTTCCTGCTTCCTTTAGGCAGGAATAATAACACCTTCCATCTATAGAAACAATGTTAGATACAGAATTGTATCATTTCAAATACAGTATATAATTTTATTTTCCATATCAGACCTATAGGGCAGGTAGGGAAGAAATTACTGCTCCCATTTTAGAGGTGTACAAAGGTACTTATCAAAAGTCACATAGTTAGAAAAAAGCAGAGGCTGGATCAAAACCCATATCTTCTAATGTGCTGTCATACAGGACCATTTCCTACCACACAGGCCACTATCCTACTTCTACCATAAAATAGGTCCCTTCTCTGAGTTTAGGATTTCAAACAAAATCTTTCTCTTAGCAATCCATGTGACTCTTCTATGTGCTGGGCAAGAAATGATGGGTAAGGGAAAGATTTAAGCTTTGTCAGTTTTAAGCCTTTGTTTCATGAATAAACTGCTACAAGGAAAGCAATGTTATTTCCTAACACCTGGGAAGCTTAAAAAAAACCCTCTTCTTGAAATTCCTTTGCTCTGTTCTAGTTCAATTTTATTTCTTTCTGGCCTTAGGAGTCACTGTAATAGTTAGTTGGGGAAGCAGCAAGAAGAGTAGTTCTGAGCTACTCCAGTTGACTGAAAGAGCAGTTTTATCCCCTGCTCTTCTTCCTGCAAGAGCAGTAGTCAGAGGTCAATCTTAGATGTCAAGTCACCTTACTGGCACCTATCCTACTCAAACTTCCTTCCCACTTTTGATTTTATTATGGATAAAATTCTTATATTAAAAAGTTCCTCCTGCAGATTGTTCTCTCTTTGTTTCTTTGTTGTTGTTAAGTTCATTATTCATCATCTTCATTTTCTTTATTTTTAAATTTTTTATTCATTTTGAATCTAAATGCAAAGAGACAGAAAAAGAACATTTCCATGTACACAGCCCAACATAAAAAGAGGATTCAATATAAAACCATGAATTTCCATTTCACATTGTTTACTTTTTTGAAAAATTATGTAATAGACATTACACATCATTTTCAAAGCTACCTTACTTGGCTGTGCTTCCTTCTAAGTTTTCTTTTGTTCTCTGCTATGTAGTTTTTTTCTCCCTCCCTTTTCACTTCACCCTAGAAAAGTCTACTATTAGACAAATGTGTGTATGTGTTTGAATGAGACCATACTATGTGCATAATTCTATTTATCACTTCTTTCTCTGGACATGGATAGCATCTTCATTCATAGGATTCCTTTTTGAAAACTACAAATATAGAGGCAGCAAAATGGAGCAGTGGATAGAGTACCGGCCTTAGACATTTGACCTTAGACATGTAATACTTCTTATTTGTGTGACCCTAGGTAAGTCACTTAACTCCAATTGCCTCTGCAAAAGAAAGAAAACTACAAAAATTTCAGAAAGAAATAATGTAATTATTTAATTTTTTTAAAAAAGCAACAGAATTTGTGATCTTATCAATGCAAGGAACTCTGGGTTAGAAAGTTAAGTGACTTGTAAATGCCAGTGTGTTTCACAGGCAAGACATGAACTCAGGTTTTTCTGATTTTGAGGATGACTTTGGATTTTCTATGCCACTAGGTAATGAATGCATACAGTACTGGACTCACAAAAATATTTGAATTTTAATCCTATTTCAGTCACTTAAAACTGTGTTACCCTAATCAAATAATTCATTTTCTTTAAGCCTCAATTTTCTTCTTCTGTAAAATATAAATAATAACAATATCAACTTCTTAGGGTAATCAAATAACACATGCTAAGTGCTTTGCAACTTTAAAATATTATTATTATATAATACTGCCTTTCCACATACTTGTTTATGGCAAATAAATAATATATTATTATTATTATTATCATTATTTTTCCTTTCTTTTATTGCTGTTAGTATTATTGCTCCAATATTGAAGGGATCTGTGATTTTATCACTATGGTCATACCCTCCACCACTGTGGATCACAAATTCTCTGTACCTGTTAATCTTCATGAGTTGCCATGATGCCAGAAATCATCACCCTGAAACCAGATAATCTGATGAACCTCTCTGATCTTAGCCTCATATGTCAAATCCATTGGCTCCTACTCAAAACCTTCCCAGCTCAAGGAGGACACACCAGATTTTCTGACACAGATTTCAAGAACCCAAGGTCCCTTTTATGTTATAATGAGGAATGCAAGTAGGAGTTTGATATAGGGTTATTATTTATATGTTGTTATTGCTAATTCCTAAAGGGAATTGCTGGGATTGTATCAATGGAGCTGGAAGAAATTTTAGAAGCCATATAGTCCAACTCTCATATTTTACAGATGAGGAAACTGGGGTCCAAGGAGTTTAGATAATTTACCCAAGTTCACATGATTAGTAAGCTTTAGCAGCAAGATTTGAACCCATGTAGTTTTATTTCAGACTACAGTGCCATTTCTATTATATCAGGAGTGCCATGCCCATGCAATGATTTCTTTAGAGTCATCATAATATAGTCATCAAGGACTTAATGACCATGATATGATGACTAAAGAAATCCATTCCAAGGTGTTATTAACTCACTATTAGGTTCTTTCTGCTAAGGGACCAGGACGTTGGAAAGAAGTTGGAGTAGTTTCTAAAAAGCACAAGAAGGACACAAAAAAGGGAGATTGAGGCTATTGATGACCCACCTCACTGATAACCAACATTACATCAAGACCTGACTCTGAAGCCAATGGTATTCACTAGGAGTAGCTAAACTAGAGTTCAAATCTAGCCTCAGACACTTAACTAGCTGTGTGATTCTGGGCAAGCAATTAACCTCTGTTTCGATTATAAAATGAGAATAATAATAGCACCTACTTTGCAAGGTTGTTGTGAGGATCGAATAAGATAATACAGTATTTAGCAAAGTGCCTGTCATATAGTAAGCACTTAGTAAATTCTTTTTTTTCCCTCCCACCATCCCTCACCCATAGAACCCGGCTCAACAGGAAGCTAAGTGACTTGCAAACCTTAAAGCATTATGAATGTTAGCACTGATTATTGTTAACCAATACATAATGCAGGCTCTCTCCCATTTCCATCTCCTCTATACACAGAGGCATGTTGTCCCAACCCCCAGAGAGTAGCAACAGAGGTGCTCCCTGCCTTCTGTTGACAACTGGAGTTTAAAAAATCCCATTGGAAGTACTTTAAAGATATAACAAGTTGCTTATTTCCATTACCAAGAACTGCCTTTGTTCTGGTACCCAGAGAATTGTAAGCAAGAGCTCCCCAAGGTCCACTCTCCTCCTTCCTCTAACTCCTCAACTCAATAGTATCCTAATCTATATGTTACCATTGGACCCAAATTATCTTAATTATAGCCTAGTCTTGACTACTGCATGGACATTGCTTCAGTCAAACTGAGAACTTCAAAAAGCCAAAATTTCCCATTGCATCCAGGGCCATCTTCAGTCATCTTGATCTATCTGGCCATTGGATCCAAATGGCTCTGGAAGAAAAAGTGAGGCTAGTGATTCTGCACACTCCTCCCCCATTTAAATCCAATTCACTTGCATGTCTTTGTACTACCTCCCTGATATCTTGGTCCTTCATAAGAAGAAAGAACAAATAACATCTCAACAGTGAGATAAAGACTTGACTGAAGAAGTTCTCCAGTCAAATCCCTCAACCTCATTTGAAAATCTGTGCTATCAATAACTTCACTTAGAGTTCATATCCCCTTAGGATTTCAGACAGAACTTTTCCATAGCATAACCAAATAGCCCTTCTCAATTTCTCCCTCAGACAGCATCAGGCAAGATGAATGTGGCATGAGCCTGGGAGCTAAGTATGGGATGAGGATGGAGATTAAGAAAGTAATTCCTGCCTTCAAAGAGTTAACAGGGTGACTATGACAGAGATAATAAATGGAAAATGGATATATTGATGGATCAGATAATTTTAGTTTCTGTTCCAAATTATCTTCTATTTAATCACAGAACTGCAGATTTGGAAGAGGAATTTGACAGATTATCTGGTACAATCTCTACCCAAAAGGGAATCTCTTCTTAAGCATCCTTGACAAAGTTCATCCAGTTTCCATGAAGCTTCTCATTCTTTAAGGTCCACCAAGATGGTAGTTTTCTGACAAAAATGTTTTATTTATTTATTATTCTTCAAATCTGTCAAGTTATCTCAGGAGATACAACTTCATCCTTGGACTTTCTGTTCCATCTAACCTCATCAATTCCTGTAGATATTTCATTTTAGCCTAACCTACTGGCTTGTTCCTATTGTCTAGCCATTCCATTGCATGAATAAAGAAAGCATTTAACATACCAGTGAAAATGAATCAGATTTTTAAAAGAATTAAATCCAATCTGATTCTAGTTTTAAATTCTCTGATCCTAGAGAATTTACCTGGTTACCTCTTACTTTTAGGATTTGAAAATTTTCTATTTAAATTTTTCTCTCTGTAAGTACAACAAGGTGAAATGAATCTTCATTTTAAAAAATATTCTAGAGATGCATTTTGTCTTTATGATTGTCATTTCTTGGGGAATAAAAACCATCTATCTCAAAATACACTTTGCCTTAGAATGAAGAGTTAGATTTAAGCAAAACCATCTGATATAAAGACCATAGCTACCAATATATGCAACATTGTGTCCAGTATCTATATAATTCTATAAAGAGTCATTCTAATCCCCACTTCCTGTTTTAAGGAGGCATTGGACATACTCTTTCTTTTTTAAACTCATGACTACAAAAAGCCATTCACTTTTTGTGCAAGAACCCACTTGTAGTCCAAATAACCAAGATTTATATTATGTTTTCCAGCTTCCAAAGTTCTTTCCTCACAAGGAAATTATGAGGCAAATAGCAAAAATGTCATAATACCCATTTTAAAGGTAGGAAAACTGAATGTTCATAAAGGTAAAATGACTTTCCCAAGATCACACATTTCCAGGATATTAGAAGAACTGGGTATAAAACCTAGATTTCTCTGATTCTCAGGTCCTAGATTTTCCATGATTCCATTCAATGTCCCCAGATGTTATTCAGCTCAGTTCCATAGGCAGTATAGTCAAACAGAGACCTTGTATGACCTTTATGCTACAGCTACCTTGCCAGAGAGAAGTTATGGGAGCAAAATCTTAATTTCTGTATTTTAGTATATCTAGGATAGCCTTCATGCAATCTTGTCTGTCAAGCTTCTTAGGGAAATTGGGGCTTGCTTTTCCCTGGATTTTCTCTTTTACTCAGAATGCTAGCAAAGGGCACTGTTTTAAAAAGTCAAAGTTTAGTATTGACTCTGCCATTGATTAACTGTATGATCTTGGAAGAAATGGGAGGGGGCAAAGAAAAAGAAAGGGAAAGACATACATAGAGACAAAGAGAAAAGGGGAAAAGAGAGTGAGAAAGAAAGAAGAGAAAGGGAAAAGAGATATAGGGGAGAAATGGGGGGAAGGAAAAAAAGGAATAAAGAAGGAAGAATAAATACAGAGGGAAGAAGGGGGAGAGGGAAGGCAGGGAGAAAAGAGAGAAAGGAAGAGAGGGTGAAAACAGGGAAGGGAAGGATAACGAAGAAGAGGGAAGAGAGAGAAACATAAGAGATTATACAGAGGGACAAAGAAAAAAGATAAAGAAAGACAGAGATAACATGAGAGATGGTGACAGAGAAAAATAGAGACAAGACAGACAGAGAGAGAGAGAGAGAGAGAGAGAGAGAGAGAGAGAGAGAGAGAGAGAGAGAGAGAGAGAGAGAAAATCTTCTCATTTTCCCATTATTTTTCAAAGGATAAAATTGATATATTACAAAAAAAACATCTCCAAGACTGTGTGGCTATAACCAGAGCTTCAGGTAAAGACCAGGCTTTCTAATTTGTGCCCAGACACTTTCCTAATTTGTAATGTTTCTCATATATTTTTTTCCTTAGGGGTGATGATAAAGTGACAGGGGCAGGATGGAGAGACCATTTGCCCCTGGATACTTGCTGGCTATGTGATCCAGAGCAAATCACTTAACCTCGATTACTATCTATCTATCTATCTATCTATCTATCTATCTATCTATCTATCTATCTATCTATCTATCTATCTATCTATAATTATGGTACAGGGGAAAGAACATTTGATTTAGAAACAGAGAACTTAGGTTCCAATTCTATCTTTGTCACAGAAATGTTGATCCTGAGTAAATTACTTAGCCTCTTTGGGTATCAGTTTTCTCATTTGTTATATGAAGCAGTTGGACAATGACCAAAGGATTGGAGAGAATTCCAGATGAAACATTCCATCTCCTGATAGAGAAGTACTTTATTACCTCAGAGTAGAGATTAAGGCAGGTCATTTGGATGTTACTGATGTGGGGAATTTTTTTGCTTCATTATATGTGTTTCTAACAGAATTTTTATTTTTCTGGGTGGGAAAGAGAAAATGAAGATCTGAAAATAAAATAAAATTTAATTTAAAATGAGGAGGTTGAGTTAGATGAACTCTGAGTCTCCTTTCTAGCTTTAAATCCTGTCATCTCTAACATCCCTCCCAGCCTTAAATCTTTGATTCTATGAAGTATAGATAAAATTTAGTTACACTTATTCTAGAAGGATTTGGTTTAATATACCATTGCTATATAGACTGAGAAACTCAAGGTCTTTGATTACTCACCTATCTTTCCTACTTTAATAAGCAATATCACCCCACTGCTGCCTGATTGTGGTTTACCCTGATACTTACATCTCTTTCAACTAAGTATTGCCATGGAGAGTGGAGAAATTATAAGATTTTATAAAGTTCCCAAAGTTTTGGTTTCATGGCATGAGTCCTTAATCGTGAGAAGTGGTGGTTTTTAGTTTGTGTTGGCAATCTGGCATTCTAATGAATTCTGACTTTGTAGGAAGAAAGGAGAAAAATCACCCAGGAGGAAGACAAATTGGACAAGGAAGGTGTGGGTTGTGGAGGACCATAGAGTACTATTGAAAAGAGAAGGCTGCAGTCACCTCCCAGGTGGGGAGTGACAGATTGGCTACTGGGGAATGATTAATTGCTAGGCAGCCTCCTTTCCCATGTGGAGCTGGCGTCCCTGTGGCGGCCAGGGATAGTTGTTGTGGGTTGCAGAGCAATCCCAGCATGTCTTTCTGAAGGACCATTAGAGAAAAGTCAGACTGCAGGAAGTAATCTAAGGGGAAAGGAGAGGTGGGGGGGTTCTGGCTCCTCACTTGGTGGTTAATACATAGGAAGCACCTGTGATGGTGAAGCAACAGCTGCTGGAACTGTGGAGGGGAGACCTCTGTACTGCTGCTTTCCGACAGTGAGCCCTACTGGAGCCACCACACAGGGGATGAAGAGGTTTTTCCTCCTTGTGGCTGGGAAGAGAGTAGAGGTCTTCTGAGCAGCTGGGACCAGGTGGCTTTTGTTGAAGCAGAGTTTGGGCTCTCAAGGGAGCCAGCTGATCAGCTCAAGTTTTCCTCTTCACTGACAACTCCTTTTTGTCTTTCTATATGAGAGCCCCAGAGGCCATTCAGTCTTTGCATCTACGAGACATGGTTCATCGGCTACCTCACTGAAATAAGAACCTGTCCCACTTTTAGAAGGACTTCTTCCTCTCTCTGAAGGGTGCAGTATCAGAGAGAAAAGAAAACACTAGCCCTGGCCTCAGAAAACCTGGTTTTGTTTCCTAGCTCAACCATGTACTGTTTGTTTGTGTGGATTTAGCTGAGTCATTTAACTCCTGAGAACCTCAATTCATTCAACTGTACAATTAGGACTTGGTTTAAATGACCTCTAAGGTCTGACTCCAGAGTCTATGTAGCTTATCTCACAGCTCACCGTGTTCAACCTCATCCTGGCAGCTTAATCAGTCTTAGGAGAAAAATTTCTTTGTCCTTTGGAAAGAGGCCATATTCTTTAAAGAAAAGAAGCCTAAAACTATTATCAATGTCTCATAATAATAATAGTAACAGCAGCATTACTAAGTGCTACTCTGTGTCAGTTACCTCACTGAGCTCTTTACAAATATTATCTCATTTGATCCTCAGGTATGTGCCATTATTTCCCCGATTTTCTACAGTTGAGGAAGTTAAGGAAACAAAGATTTTGTAACTTGCTCAAGATTACGCAATTAGTAAGGCTCAGATTGAACTCTAGTTTTCTTGACTCTAGACCCAGCATTGGCTCCAATTTAATGAGGCCTTGGACCATCCTCATCAGTTCTTTGGGCCTCAGTTTTACTATCTGTAAAATCAGAAGGCTGAACTGGATGGTTTCTGAGGCCCATTGCATTGCTGACTTTGATCTAGAGATCTGGGATGAGACAGTTCATTAGTATATAAGCATCTTGGGAAAGGAGGACTTTTTGTTGTTGGGTTTGGGGTGTTTTTTTTAATATTCCTTTGATACTGGATAGTGGCTGGCACCTAGCAGCCACTTAATAAATGCTTGCTGAATTGAAATGAATTGAAGCAAAACCAGCTGCTGCTATAGCAAAAGTAATATAAAAAGCTAGTGAAAGTCTAGATCTAGATCATTTTGTAGGCATTAGAGGATCTGCTGGTCACTGCTATTATCACCCACCCAAAATATCTAAAGAAAGGAAATTCACCCCCTGGAGAAGATAGCTAAAGAGCTCAAAATTCAGGACAGTTCCTGGAAAAAGCAATTCCCTGTTTTTCTGGCCCTTCCATTTTCCTGGGATATCAAGGGAAAAATCAAATGGAGAGACCTCCTCAGGCAACTACGGATAGAGTGGGAGGGAGAAGGGCATTCTTTCCTTTGGCCTTACTGTGAGGAAGCAATAGCTTGGAGAAATTTAGTATTTGGGTGATAGTGAAAAATCGCAGAAAGACTGAGCAACTATAAGGTAACAAGGACCCAGTGTGTATAGAGTTACAAATGAAAGGATTGATTAATGAAAAACATTTATTCAATGTTTATAATATGCTTGGTGCTGGAAGTGCTTATATAGAGTCACACATGACTGATTTATTAACAACCACAATGACAACAGGAAGTCTTTCCCAACTCCTTTTCATTCTAATGCTTTCCCTTTGTTATTTATTTCCAATTTTTCTGTTTATAGCTTACAAACACAAAGAGAAACAGTCCCCTGACTTCAAGTCAACAAGACAAGAGACATTTATTAGGGTCCTATTATGTGCTCAATTCATAAGAGCTTGTTTCTGACAGGGAGAGCCAGGTAAGAGTTAAGTTATGGAGAGGGTAGAAGACAAGGGGCAACAACTGACATGCCCTTTCCAGAAGCAATGATGATATTGATTTAATTACTATTCCCAGAAGGAGTGCTGGAAGGGAGGGAAGAGAGGAGAAGGAGAAGGAGTAATTCATATATCATGTAAGTTAGGCAGGAAGATGTGGTCACATGACTGGGACCAGGTAGATATAACAGAGTCTTACCAATCAATTCTAAGTTCAGGTTTGGAACTAGAGGGTAGTAGCTTGGCAGATTTTTTGCAAAGTAAAGTCAAACTGGAAATGGCCCATCTTGGGCAACTATCATTGGACCTGACCTTATAGCCTGCAGTCACATCTAAGCATAGTCCAATCAATCATCGTTCTGGCCATTCTGTGGTCACTGGAGAAGAATGAATAAGAGCTAAAGGCTTATACTGTGAGCAAAAGAAATGAAAGATCTGTGAATGTTAAAGGGAAAGAAGCAAGGACTACATAAAAAAGCTTTTGTATTCTGAAAACAGTAATAATAGCCATATTCATTTATAACAACTATATGAGAAAGGTAGCACAAATAACACTTTGCCCATTTTACAAATGAAAAAATTTAAGTACAGAAGGCTAACTTACCTTCAAGGTCTGACCCCTAATAAATACATGGGCTCAGGTCTTTCACTCCAAGTCCAGGCTTATGGTTTTGTAGGATTTAGAGCTAAAAGAAGCTTAGAGATCAGATAGTAAAAATTTCTCACTTTTCAAATCCTAAGATCCCTTGCCCAAGATCACATAGGCAGTAAATAACAGCATAAGGATTTGAATTCAGGTATCCCAATGCCCCATCTAGCACTATTTTCAAATTGGCACCATGCTTCTCTGTTATGCAAATAAAATTCAGTAATTAGGTAATGCATTTATTAAATACTTACTATATGCCAGGCATTGTGCAAGGGATAAAGATATAAGTAAATAGACAGTTTACATTCTATTGAGAGAAGACAATACATAAAAAGAAGTTCAAAGAGAATCTTCAGGCTAAAAATAATCCATAAAGGGAAAATAATATCTAAAAATGAAAATATTAACAAAATAAAAAAGAGAATTGATATCCATGTAGGAATAAGGTGGAGAGTCAGGAGGAGAGACGAGAGACATATGATTATGGCTGGCTTGGGAATTTCCTCATTATGTTGGGATGAATTTTTTTTCCAGTTATGGGATGATAAAGATGTCTCAAGAGTTTATGAACAAATACAAGAAGCATAAAACATTCAAATAACACCTTATACTCAAACATCCCTACTCCTTATTCCCTCCTTCTTCCATTTCCCTGCCCCAGGTAAAGTCCCTTTGTGAGCCTGCTGATTAAGTAGCTCAAATTTACCTTAGACTTGAAAACTGAATATATTCTTTTTGAAAAGGTTATGCAAAAGTCAATATTGGAAAAATTACCCATGCATATGCTTTGTAACTAAAAAGCTTTAATAAAAATTTTTTAATAATTTATATCTTTTAAAAAATAATTTATATCTTAGTGTATGTATGTGAAATAGAGTGAAATAACAATTAAAAAATAGTGTGAAATAACAAGTATCGTAACCTTTGAATAGACCTCAGTTTCCTTCATCCCAGATAGGCTTAATTCTTAGAAGAACTAAGGTTCCTTTCAGCTCTGATATTTTGTAAAATAAGCTTCAGGATAGCACCTTGTATCCTTTCTTCCTTCCTTAATTACAAATTCAGTCTCCCTTCCACTTGGTCTGTTATGTGACTTTTGGATTTTGGGTTTCAGTGACTGCTCTATCACTGATTATTTGTGCCATCAATAGCAATGCAGTTGACTTTTCTGAAGCTCAGTTTCCTCATCTGTAAAATGGAACTGTTATAACCATCCACTTCATCATAGGATTATTATAAGAATCAAATTAGATTATGCAAGGAAACATTTTATGTAATCAATCATAAATGTAAGCTTTTCTATTCAAGGTCATCCAGTTGCTTGATGTTTGATTACAACAGATAATATTTTTTCCCTATCCCTATAATTATTTTTTCCTTTGAGTCAAGAAACTGTCTTCTTTCCCACCCTTGCAGCCTCCACTCCACCAAATATACTGATTTGTCTTTCTCTGTATTTAAGAATAAATAAATTATCCATCTTCTGACCAAGAGCTCAGCCTAATAGTGAGTTCTTCATTTTGGGGAGATGAGCAGACTGCAGTGGACGGTGCATGTTGGAAAGTAGTGAATAAAGAGGTTGAAAAAATAGGTTGGGATGAATGTCAAGGACCTTGTTTCATAACTTAAACTTTATGTGCCAAACAATGGGGAGCTATTTTAGGTTTTTGACCCTATGTTGAATGTCACTGTTCAGGTTCTACTCTGATCATTGATGTCACATTCTACTTGTCTGGGATTGGCAGCCACACTTTTGATTAGTTTGGGGAGGGATTTTGTAGACATAGGAAATTGCCATTCTAGAAATCAGTCACCTGCTGTTGTTGGAGTGGGGGAAGGGAGAACATTAGGAACTTTTATAGAAACCCAATCTTAGGAGGAATTAAACTCCACACTTTTTAAAAGACTGTTTCCTGGTAAAATTACATCTTGTCAAAGCCCTGGGTACCACAGTGAAAGGTGCTGTGTAAACAGACAGCTATGGAGATAAAAGGAGATTAGACACTTAATAATGGGACTCACCATTGTTAGAAGAATAGGATGAAAAATTATAGGTGCTATTTCAGCAAGTGTGAATCCAGCCGACTTACCTCATCAAGAGGGAAATGGGACTTGAAGCCTCTATGGGTCACAATATGCTGCCAACTCCCAATAAAAACCGGCATTTTTCCCCCTCCAAATTAGACACTCATTTGGACAGTTCTGCCCAACCCTTTGTTGATTAAAAAAAAAAAAAAAAAAAAAAAAAACCTTTGGAGAGCGTGTAGAACTACAGTCCTATTAGAGAGTTGGACCTGAGAAGCTAATCTCTGCCACAGGGAAACTGCTTGATTGACAGTGACTTTCAATGCCCTCTTGGAGGCCAAGGCAGACATCTGCCTGGGGGAATAGTGGGAGTTCAAATGGCAGTCTGGCTAATTACTAAAAAGACAAGAAATCACCTGACCAAAAAGTGAACAAAAGATATGTATCTATTTGACAGTCTGAATCTGCATGTTTGCTTTTATACTCAGAGGGGAGGTTAAAGAAAAAAATGAAAAACCAGAACCCAAATCCTAGTGTGGACCAGCATTGTATAAGCAAAATGATACTTTTATTATAGAAATTGCTAAGGAAAGCTTGGAGGGTTATGAGGCAAGGAAGACACTGCTGAGAATGATTTTAAAGAGTCTTTGTTTTAAGACTGCTAAGTAAGACTGTTACTCATCTATTTTATATCATTTGAGTTTGAGGGAGAGATGAACAAATGAAACAGTGGAATAAAACTAGGTAGAGTACAAAAAGCCCTACCTCCACAGTCAGAAGATTTAGTTTAAATTTAGGTGGTGTGGTGGGTAGGGCACTGCACCTAAATTTGGGAAAATCTGAGTTCAAATCCTGTCTCAGACACTTACTAATTGTGTACTTCCAGCAAAATTAATTCGCACAATTAATCCCTTTCCTTCTTTTCTCTTTCTTGTTCTTTTCTTCCTTCCTTCCTTCCTTCCTTCCTTCCTTCCTTCCTTCCTTCCTTCCTTCCTTCCTTCCTTCCTTCCTTCCTTCCTTCCTTCCTTCCTTCCTTCTCTTCTTCCTTCCCTCCTTCCTTTCCCTTCTTTTTCTATTTGTTTTTTCATTTAACTATTTTATAGGCTTAAATTCTGTCCTTTTAAAATTCAAATACCTATGAATATGTTAGCACATGTCATTACTCAGTGTGAATAAGCTTATCAAATCTTTTCCTTGGAAACAGGTTTTTATCACTGAAACTATGGAGGAACATGAGTGTATTGGACTCTTGGAGTATTGGAGGAAGGGATACCATTGAGGGCAAAAAATTACTGAAGAATAGTGGCAGATAGCTACTAGAAACTTAACATCTCTATAATTTTCCTAACATTGGCCCTAAATAATAGACCTATACGTTAAATCAAAGGTATCAAACATATAGCCCATTGGGACATGCCATTTGCAATATTCCTAAGTACAGTCAAAATAGATTAAAATGTAATTGAGAAATACTTAGCAAAATTAATTAAAATATAACAAAGCATAGGTAACAGTACATATTTAAACTAAGCCAATATGCTTCCCACAAGGATATTTAGGTACAGATTGTTATTTCCATTTCTATTTAAATTTCTCTTTGAACTCCACTGAGCTGAATATATCAGATATGTTTTGTTATTTTTTTTTGTTTGTTTTAAAGAATGGTTCTACTTAGCTCTTTTCAGCAATTCAGTGATCCAAGACAAGTCTAATAAACTTTGGTTGGAAAATGCTATCCATATCCAGTGAGAGAACTATAGAGACTGAATGTGGATTTCATTTAGTATTTTCATCTTTTTCTTCTTTTATTTTGTTTTTTCCTTTCTTATATTTTTTTTCTTTTGTTCTGATTTTTCTTTCCCAAAATGATTCATATGGAAATATATTAAAAATCAATGAACATATATAATCTATATCAGATTGCTTGGTAATCTTGGTAATGTTGCGGAGAGGCAAAGAAGAGAGGAAGAATGGAACTCAAAATCTTACAAAAATGAACGTTGAAAACGATTTTTAAACATGTAACTGGAAAAATAATAAACTATTTAAAAGCGTTTAAAAAGTTATGTTGAGCACATGAGGTTTTCAAAAAAACCTGGAAAGACATAAATGTACTGATACTAAATAAAATGAGCAGAACTAGGAGAACATTGTACACAGTATTCGCAACATTGTGTGATGATTAACTACGATTGACTTAGCTCTTCACCACAATGCAATGAACCAAAACAATTCCAAAAGAGTCATGATAGAAAATGCCATTCACATCTAGAAAAAAACTGATGAAGTCTGAATGCAAATCACTTTATTTTTTTAAAATTTGTTTTCCTTTTATTCTATTTCTTATTTTACAGCATGTCTAATATGGGAATATTTTACATGATTATACTTATATAACAATCTATATGAAATTGCTTACCATTTTAATGAGGAGAGAGGGAATAGAGAGGAGAAATTTGGAACTCAAAATTTTATAAAAAAGTAATTGACAAGTATTTAATGAAATTAAAATTTGTGTTTTTTTCCTTTATTAAGGCTTTTTATTTTTCAAAATACATGTATGGACAATTCTTCAATATTAGCCCTTGCAAAACCTTGTATACCAATTTCCCCCCACCTTTCCCCACTCCCTCTCATAGATGGCAAGTAGTCCAATATATATTAAACATTCTAGAAATATGTTAAATCCAATATATGCATACTTGAAATTTAAAAAAAAAGAAAAAAAAAGAATGTTTCTTTGGGATCAAGAAAGGAGTAAGTGAGATGTAAGAACAGTATAAAAGCATAACAAAATTGATTTTTTAAAGTAGTCATAGGTAGAAAAATCCTAGCTTAGGAAGTTTAGAAATGTGGGTTCTTGTCTTGGTAGATTATTTACTTTCTGTATGATTTTGGACAAGTCACAAATCTTATTCCAACTGCAGGACCTGTTATGCTATATCCAACTACTACCTCTAAGATCCTTCCAACTCTGGGTTCTTTGAATCTCTAAAATGATCTAATGAATATCACTGCTGAAATGCTATCTTTCTAAGATAGCATATCAACTTACTGAGTTAAATGCAGACATCCTTAAGAAGGTATTCAGAACTGGTGAGGGAAGGTTGGAAATACTTTAGGGGAAGTGTTTTGAGGCAGCCTATCCTTTGGGTCTCTCAGCTCATACCCAGTAGACAATCTACTTGGCTTCTATCTAAGGTCCTTAGGATGGAGTATTTTTCACAGTTTTCCCTAATTAACTCTTTGATAGGAAAGACAAGCAGAATCATTGAAACTTGGAACCCAGAGCTAGAAGGGATCTTAGAAATCATCTGAACCTGAGATCTATAGACATAATTTAGGGGGTCTATGAACTTGGATGAGAAAAAAAATTTAAACTTTATTTTTCTAACCTTTAACTGAAATACAGTATTATTTTATTTCTATTTAGTAGCATTTTATTTTTTCTGATTACATGTAAAGATAGTTTTCAACATTTATTTTTGTAAGATTTTGAGTTCCAATTTTTTTCTCTCTTCCTTCCTTCCCCACCCCAAGACAACAAATATCAGATTGATATAAGTTTTACATGTGCAATCATGTTAAACATATTTCCTCATTAATATGTTGTGAAAGAAGAATCAGAACAAAAAGGAAAAACCACAGAAAAGAAAAAACAAAAATTAAAAGTGAAAATCCTTCAATCGTATTCAACCTTCATAGTTCTCTCTCTATATATAGATGGTATTTTCCATCCAAAGTTTATTGAAATTGTCTTGGCTTATTGTATTGCTGAAAACATCTAAGTCTATCATAGTTGATCATCACATAATCTTGCTATTACTGTGTACAATGTTCTCCTGGTTCTGCTCACTTTACTCATGTAAGTCATGTTTACTCATACTTTACTCATGTAACTCAAGTTCATGTAAGTCTTTCTAGGCTTTTCTGAAATCTATCTTCTCATCATTTCTTATGGCACAATTGTATTCCATTATCTTCATATACCATAGCTTGTTCAGCCATTCCCCAATTGATGGGCATCTCCTCAATTTCCAATTCTTTGTCATCATAAAAGAGCTGAATGTAGCAATATTTTGAAACATTATTTAAAGAAGGGACCTTAGACTTCATTTGACTATCAAAGAAGTCCAACATACACAAAAAAGTTCTTACTCTTTTTTTCACCCAACTCCCTAATTCTATAGATAAAGAAATGGAGACTTGCCCAGAGTCATACAATTAATGAGTGATAGAATTGGAAGCCAAATCCAGGTCTCCTGACTTATAGTACTTTTCCACACAATTCCCAAAGAGTCTCTTTTTTATTTAAAAAATACAGGTAAATCCTCTTAGGATCAGAAAGGTTTCTCATAGTTTTCTCTTCCTTCATATGAAAAAGTTTTTCCTAGTAAATGCAGTGCTATATCAGCTAGGATAGAGGATTCAGGGCTCGACTTGGAGTCTACAAAGCCTGGATTCAAATCCTACTTTAAATACTAACTACATATGGGACTTATATTCTCTGAGCCTCAGTTTACTCATATGTAAAATAAGGAATTGGACTAGATGGTCTCTGAAGTTCCTTCTAGCTTCAGATTTCTTATTCTTTATAAAACATGTATAAAATGAAGATAATAATAGCATCTAAGGTAGTAACAGGGTAATAATGAGGATAAAATGAGATGTTTTACAAACATTAGAGCGCTATACACATATTAGTCATCTGCCTATCACTATCTTACTATCTCACATCTCACTATCTATCTATCTTTTTTTTCCCCATGTTTTGTTTACTTTTTTAATAGAGGGAAACTGCTGATTGGTAAATTGGTGCCACAAATCACAAAGTTGATAGGTATGTTCTTGATAGCATACTCACTTTCTACAAATCAGAAATAGGGAGCTCTTTGAAGCCTTTTGTTGCAGAGATCAGGTCAATGTGTTACTTATCCATTGGCAACAGGCTACTACCTTAATCCACTTCCTCCCACTAAAATCATCTTTTAAAAGTCTGTCACTTCCAAGGCTCTCAAACTACAGGAGAAATATGTGAACATTGATAAGAAATTCAATTAATTTTTTTCAAGTATCAGAGCTCCAATCCCCTTTTAAACATTACCTGTACCTTTACCCCATATCCAAGATGCTGATGACTATGAGCAAGGATTGGTAGACTAGACTATTTCTATGCCTTCTTACAAAAAATAAAAAAGAGAATATCATTATCAGGAAAGGCAAAATGCCTTTCTTTCTCTGTCAGTGTAATATATATTAAAAATCAGGAGTGTGGAAATGACAGGAGTGGCTTTTCATCATCATTATACTCCTCATCAGAATGATAGCAATGAGTTGGCAGTAGGTAAGCTGGCACCTGGGTGTTGGAAGATGGGATGCTAGAAGCTCTAGATTGGATGCATTTCAGATTCCTTGTTTAGGGAAGCATGAAAGACTGATCTGGAGCTCATTTTCTATCACACAAATAAGTGACAATCTGAGGGAACCATTTCAATTCTTTCCCCCAAATCCATAATTTTATCTGTGTAAGTATGACTTGAGGCATTAAACCTTAGTGCTGGTCTACTCATTACTTTCAATATTAAAAGCCCAAATAAAACTTAGCCAATAGGTGATGAATGACTTTGCACATAGCAACTCATAAGAACATTCTGTTAAGATTAGAACAAATACCCTGTATCAAATTGGCAAATAGATGGATTTTCAAAATGTTCTGTGATTATCACAAATTCTCTTGTTCTAATGCATTATATAATATTCAAATATATTATTTGGCTATCAAATTTAGATTTTTAATATTGAAAGTAATGAATGGACTGGCCTTCAAATCCCAAAAGAGGTTATTAGTTTTGTTAGGGAACTCAAGACATATGCAAATACATATGTATTTATGTGTATATGTATATATGCACACACATGTGTATATATTACACAACAGAGATAAATGTTTTTAAGCATAACTGATGCTTTTGCCCCACACGTACATACACATAGCATACATACATGTACATGTGCATATATACACACATGTATTTTTACATTATAAGATTGTAGAGTAGGTGCTAATATTATCCATATAAGGAATGTATAAGGCATATACAATGAGATAAGGAAAAATGAGATAAAGAACAATTATTAGTACTACAAAAATGGGTTAGATTGTACAACTCATGAGATCCTGAAAGAATACCATATATTAATATACTTAGGTGAACATACTCTAGTTGATAGTTAGATTGTTTCTGTTTTGTCTCATCACAGGAGCATAGATTTAGAGCTGGAAAGGACAGTTAGTTCAATCCCTTTATTGTAAGGATGAGGAAACTGAAGCTCCCTAGAAGTTGTCACCTTCTCCAAGTCACATAAATGGTATCTACCAGAGACAGGTTTTGAACCCAGGTACTATTTCTAAAGCCAAGACTCTTACCACTGAACCACATTGTTTCTCAAGTTCAACATGAAGCAAGGACTAATTCTATTTTGGGTGACCTTAAGAGAAGTATAGCTTCTAGAATTAAGGAACTGATATGGTTCCTCTGTACTCAGTCAAGGTCGTTCAATGTGGAGAATTGTACTTGGTTATGAACAACTCAGGGAAAAATTTTGATAAATAGGAAGATGCTGGTCACATTCAAAAATCCCTAACTAAGTGTGAGACATTGTGCTAAGTACTGGAGAACAAAGAAAGAAGGAAAGGGGAGGGGAGAGAGAGGAAGAGGGAGGAGGAAAAGAAGGAAGAGAGGGAGGGAGGAAGGATAAGAAAGGGAGGGAGGAAAGGAGTAATGGAGGGATAGAGAGAAGGAAAAAGGGAAGGAGAGAAGATAGGAAGAAGAGAAGGAAGAAAGGTTCTCCAAATAGAATTAATGTTCTAATAGTAGAGATACCATGTAAAATAACTAGTCTCATACAAGGTTTATACAGAATAGATAATCTCAGAGGGGTAGGCACTAGCAACTGGAGGCATTGAGAAAGATTCCTTGCAGAAAATAGAATTTGGTTTGAGATAGAAAGGAAGCCAGAAACCAAGAGACCAAAGAGAAGAACAGAACATTCCAGGCACTGGAGACAATGAGTACATAGGTACAATGAAATGAGAGAGAACATCCTTTTTGGGGAACTACAAATAGACCATTAGGCTGATAGAGTTTATGGAGAGAAGTACAGTGTAAAAAATGGAAAAATGGAAAGTAGACACAGTATGAAGAGGTTCAAATACCACACAGAAGATTTTTTATTTTATTCTGAAGGTAATAGGCAGTCACCATTTATTGAGGGATGAGGGTGACATGGTCAGACCTGGGCTTTAGGAAAATCGTTTTGGCACTGAGTAGTGGATGGATTGAAGTAGGAAGATAGTTGAGGCAGAGAAATCAACATGCTGTTCCATTCCATGAATGACTTTCATTTTGTCATGTCACAGACAAAGTCTCCATCTTGTATCTGAGTTGATTTGAGAAGAGAAGAAGCATCTTATTTGGGGTAACTAAAAAAAGTATCATGGTTCTTCAGCTTGACACTTAAAGCCCGTTTCTGCCTGCATCTGCCCAACTTTTCCAGACTTTTTGTCCCCTTCACATGATTACTCTACTGATCTCAGTGAAAGGCAGCCAGGTCTTGGAGTGAGTGAACAATATGTACTGGAGTCAGGAAGATATTAATTCAAACCTCAGACACTAACAATGTTTGGACAAGGCATTTAAACTGTAATGGTTTCCTGGTCCGTAAAATGGGGCTAATAGCATGTGCCTCTCTGGTTATTCAAGATAAAAATGAGTTAAGATAATATGTGTAAATTTGTACATAAGGTAGGCTATTTTTGTGTTCCAGACAAACTAGCCTACTCATATTGCCTGAACTTGGCCTTTTATGTACAAGTCATCTCTAGTGCTTCAAATATACTTTATCCTCTCCTGCCTCTTTTGGAATCCTTTACTTCCTTCAAGGCTCAACTTGAATGCCCCTCTCTCCAGGAAGCTTGTCCTCATCTCCATGGTTGTTTTGTTTCTTTCTCTCCTCCAATTATCTTGTACTTGCTTGTATGATTTTTAATCCCCTAGTAGAATGTAAGCTGTAAGAAGACAGCGACCTCGTTCCCTCTTGCTATTTTATATTCCTAATGCTTGAATGGGGGTGGGGGAAGAGTGAAAGGAAGCCTGACTGAGACTTTGTCCCAGCATGCCAAATTTAGAGGGCATCGTAGAAAGCACAGAGCTTAATACCTCATTAACAAGAATAATTAGTTAAAATAGGAACCTACCAGACATAAACAAATCAGCTCAGCTGAGCTCTTCCTCCATTCTATCTCTCCATGCTTTAAGAGAGTTAAGGCCCCTCAATGAAATGTGTGCTTAGGTCTCTTTGCCCTAGGCGTGAATGGTTTGCTATATTTACCTGGGATGCTAAAAGTCCTAGTACTGAATCTTAATGCCAATGCAGAATAATAGTACAATGTTTACTTTAATAATTGAAGCATCTGTGATTTGATTGATATAGGGGTCCCCCCTACCAGCCCATAAGGCAACCCCACCATGGCTTTATAAATGAAATAATTATCACTTGTATCACCAAACTCTGGTGATTTATTTTAACCTCTTGAAATTTATCTATTCTGGTCCTGGGGTTGAACACATACAGTCAGCAGGATACAGTGAAAAGATGGCGTGAGCTCAGGGGTCAGAGAACCTCCCTTGAAATCCTGCCTGTGGTCTTGCCTGTTTTTATAACCCTAGGCAAATCATTTTAGTTTCCTCGGTCTGTTTTCTCAACTATAAAATAGAGGGTGGATTAAATGGTTCCTGAGATGTTTTCTAACTCTCAATCCATGATCCTATCATATGGTCCATCATTAAGTTCATGCTCAAAGCTTTTCTAGCTGCCAGATCTTTGAGGAATACAAGGTAGCCTCCACACTTCAATCAGACAGACAAAGACTTTGGACAAGGAGAGTCAAGCCTCAAACCTATGTTTTCTGATGTAAATTCTGGTTCTTTCTACAATGCAACCTCTCCCTCCCTCCCCCCCCCCTGCAAAACCAGGCTACCTGATAAAATGAATTCCTGCAAGGGTGTTAATGACTGATAATAACTTATGGCATTACTCCTCCAGGGTGAGGTTCTTAACCTGAGATCCACAAAACAAATTTTGAATACATTTCAGGGAGTCTGTGGAACTTGGATGGGAAAAAATTACATTTTTAGTTTCAGTAACGTTCACCTGAAACTTATCATTCCTTTCAATTATGAATAACAAACTGCAAGAAGAAGAGCAACACCTGTGACATTATCACCAATGGAAATTACAGATATTTTCAAATCACATCACAGTGTCACAGATATCTCAAAATATCATTTATGCTCATCACTATTTTGAAAAGCTATTATATTTTTAACTTGCTTATATTTTACATGTATTATCTTGTTATTTGACATGTTGATGAAGAAGTGCATATATTACTATATTACAAATTTGAATTTAAATAAATTTGGAGCACTGTACTTCAATATGATTGATTTCCTTTGTAATCCTTTATATTTTATTCCAAGCTTTTAAAATCAGTGTTCTAAGAAGGGGTCCACAGACTATCAGAACACATAGAAATGGTAGGGAAGCCATTTTCTGGGGTAACATTTTCACTCTAACAGGAACCCTCAAAGCCTTAGCCTAGAGAAGTGACTAATGGTGGAAATTTCAGTCACTGTGGCAAGCTGTTGGGGGAGGCATTTGGAGGTGGGTGAGAATTTCATGGCTTCTCAGAGCACAGCATGTAGGCAGCCACCTACAGCCATTATAACCTGACTGAGTACAAACCAGGCCCACCCAGCTTTGTGAAAGCCAAGCTGAGTATGGTGCTCTAGGGAAACCAGGAGTAAGTGAAGTTCTGTGAATCACTTTCTTCCAGCTTTGAAGCAGAGCATACTCTTCTGCTTATACTGTATTTTAATAGCAGCTCAAAACACTTCTCCTATAACAGGGGTGGTGGGGGATATTATGAAACAACCAAGCCTGAGAGAGAAGCAGAGCCTTGTTTAAGTCATATAGCTAGTAAGCTGCAGAAAAGGGGCTCAGATCCAGACCTACCTCTCACATCAGCCTCACTCCTTAGTAAGAAGGTATCTTGGTTTAGTGGTAGGTTGAGAATTAGGAGATTTGGGGCAGCTAGATGGACAATGCATAAAGTCAGGATTATCCCAGTTGAAATGTAGCCTCAGATACTTACTAGCTGTGGGAGGAGGGAGAGGGAGAGAAAAAAGGAGAGAGTGGGAGAGAGAGAAGGAAAGAGAGAGAGAGAAAGACAGACAGAGGAGAGAGAGAGAGAGAGAGAGAGAGAGAGAGAGAGAGAGAGAGAGAGAGAGAGAGACAGAGAGATTGAGAGAGAGAGAGAGAGAGAGAGAGAGAGAGAGAGATTGAGAGAGAGAGAGAGAGAGAGAGAGAGAGAGAGAGAGAGAGAGAGAGAGAGAGAGAGAGAGAGAGAGAGAGGAGGGGAGGGAGGGAGGGAGGGAGGGAATGAGAATGAATTAAGAGATATTCTAGCCCTGGTTCTGCCACTAATTATTTGTGTCATTTGAAACAATTTACTTGGGAACCTCTTCTAAATCCATGATTCTATGGTTCTGATGAAATATTTTCTTTTATTCAATACATCTTTCTCCTTATTAGATCATGAAAATTAGAATCTCATAGTTAAAGTGTGGGGAAGGCTTAAAACCCAGCCATTAAGTTAGCTCCTCATTTTAGGAGGAATCTGAGGCACAGAGGGCTTAAGTGACTTGCCATAGTCATAAAGTGTGTGAAGCTAGATTTGAAACTGACCCCAAGACTTTCACTCTAACCATTCTGCCCCCTAGCTGCCTAAAATTCACATTTTTACATAACCTCATTAGATAGATGCCTTTTGTGTGTGACAAAAAAGCAGGTGTGTTTAAAACAATCATAACTGAGAAGTGGGTCATTTGTAAAAGATGTCTAGAAATTAGTATGGAAAGGTAGAGAGGAAAAAAAGAAATTAAGAGATGGTTAGAACTGTAAGCCATTTTAGGGATCTGGGTCCAATTTCTTTATTTCATGGAGGAAGAAACAGAGGCTCTAAGGAGTGAATGACTGATTTGCCCAAGTCCTCAAAGCCATTTAAAAGCAGAAATGGGAATTCTGACTCTACCCTTTCCTCTTTCTACAGTTTCTACCTTTTCTGCAGAAAGGGATTGAAAGAAATACAGCACCTCAAAGCATGGAGAAGAAAAAAAAGAAAGTTCTTTCTCTTATTCAGATCTTCCCTGTCCTGCCCCTGAGGCACCAGAGATCTGACCCAGATTCTCAGCCCTTTGGCTGTAATATTTACAGCATCTCCTTTTCCCTTGAGATCCAGATGCATCCAAATAAGACGCAAGGAGTCTTAAAAATTTAAAGGTAGAAGTCACTTTAGAGATCTTCTAGTTCAACCCCTTTATTCTACAGATATAATAATAATAATAATAATAATAATAATAATAATAATAATAATAATAATAATAATACTTACAAAGCACTTTACAAACCTTAATCACATTTGATCCACACTGCAACTCTGTGAAGGTTGGTACTATAATTATCTCCATTTTACAGATGATAAAACTAAGCCTGAGAGAGATTAATTCACTTTTTCAAGGTGCTAAGTTCAGAGATATAAAAAAAGTGCAAAAGACAGTCCTTGTCCTCAAGGAGTTTACAATTTAATTGGAGAGACAATATGCAAACAAATACACACAAAGAAATTAAATAGGGAATAGTTAACAGAGAGAAAGTACTAGAATTAAGAAAGTTAGGGAAAGCTTCCTGAACTACTTTCTGAACCAGTGCAAAGGGAAACCCTGCCATTCTTTTGTCAATGAGCTCCTGGAGTGTCTGTGACTGAAAAAAAAAAATCCATCATTTAGTTCTAGTGATAAACCTTCAAATTTGACTCTTCTGGTCCTGAGACAGAAGACACTGAATTTTTTACATCATTAAGACTAGATCAGAATTTGGGTTCCAGTCTTGCTTGTGTGACTTTGGACAAAACATTTAACTTCCTCATCTGGAAAATGAATGTATTAAATTAAATAATCTCTAAAATCCTTTCTAATTTAAATGATTTATGACTTTAGGTGAGATCCCCACTGCATCTGGGAAACCCTCCTTTGATCAGTGACCCTTAAAAAGGAGGGAAGATTGGTACTATCTGATTAGGAGAGGAAGTTCGGGAAAGGGCATTGAGACAGATCATAGGACTACACTGTTGTCATAGGGAAAAGGCACTGGCCAGATATACTTTGCATTCATGATCTTACAGTATACGAAGTATTTCAGGCCAAACTGAGTGTCCAATCATAATTCTGATGTTCCCTCCCCCTGTAGTCTTCCCCGTAAGCCAAATTAGCCCTCAAATCCCCCAATGGAGAATAGTCAATCCAGTTTACTAAAATGGAGAAAACTCTAAGGGAATTAGCATATTTAATTAAAGTGTCCAATGAATAGTTTTACATCATTTCTTAATTACCATCTTTGCCTTCAAGGGGATGGCTTTTAAATGAGGTTTTAAACTTTTTTTTTCTTTTCTTTTTTTTTTAATTGCCAAGTGAGTACTGAGCAGAGGGTGGTACAGAGTAGGTAGGATAGAAAAAGGCCTGAGGAAATATTGTCTATATTTTTTAATACTTCATTTAAAGTGCCTTGGGAGACTACATGGAAGTAGAAGTAGAGGACTTCTAAGTCTCCTCGAATTGTAAGCTTCAGCGAATTTGAATTTGATTTTCAGGTGAATAGAAATGGAACATTAATGTACATCATATTTCTTGCCTTCTTCCCAGGAGAGAACTAGCAAAATTAAAATTAAAAAAATTAAGATTAAAAAATAAATAAATGAGGAGGAAGAAGAAGGAAAAGAAGAAGAGAAAAGGGAGGAAGAGGAAAAGAACAAGAAGAGGAGAAGGAGGAGAAGTAGGAAAAAATGACTTTGTAGCACTCAAATTTTTTGATTTTGGCTTACAACAGGAATGTCACAGAGTAATCATGGGTCAAGGGCAGATAGGTGGTAAGAGTGGATAGAATTCAGAGTTTGGAGTCAGGGAAGCCGAGTTCAATTTCAGCCTTCTCCTCCTACTCCTCCTTCTCTTCTTTCTTCTCCTCCTACTCCTCCTTCTCTTCTTTCTTCTCCTCCTTGTTACTAGCTACTTGACCCTGGGCACTGTCACTTAACCCTGTTTGTCTCAGTTTCCTGACTTTTAAAATGAACTAGAGAAAGAAATGATAAACCACTCCGGTATCTTTGCTAAGATACCAGATATTCAAAAGGGATAATGAAGAATTGGACATGACTAATTGAGTAAACAACAGCAAAAGTTAAGGGTCAAGTTGTTGAATATCATGCTCACAAAGACCTTTATATAAACTATCTTGATGGATCTTTGAGGCAACTCTGAAAAGGTTGATTGGCAATACCAGATGTCATTATTCCCTTTCTCTCAAAAGGAAATTCAAGCTCAGAAAAATGAATTGACTGGCCCAAGATTACCAAGCTCATAAATATTGGACTTCAGATCTTCTGTTTCCAAGTTGAGTGCTCTTTATATTATAACACACCATCTCTTTAATTCAACCCAACTCTTATTTTTTTCATTATTAAAATTTTTGCAGCCTAATTTATTTCAGGTCATTCTTCATAAAATCATAGAATTTACAGATGGAAAAAAACCCTAATTATCCAGTTCAATGTAAAAGAGATGAGAAGTCTTCCATGGAGCTTTCCAACTTTGCTTTGCTTCTAATAATTTCTCATTGACTTGGATTAAGACATAGTTAGCATGCTCATCAAATTTGCAGATAACTCAAAATTAGGAAGAAAAGCTAATAGAGTGGCTGAAAGTTATCCAGTTAAATTCCACCTTTAAAAAGATTAATTGTTTTGTGTGTTAACACAAATATTATTTTATACAATAAACAAAAAAGGGATTGTATATGACACCATGAATCTCTATAATATAAAGTTCTTTTTTGTATTGGTGGGGAGGTTGTTTTGTTTTATTTCGTATGTATTAGATTTAACTAAATAAGTCCAATATTGGCCTATTTGTCTATGCCTCCTTTGAGCTTCCTTATGATCTCTTCTATATATTGTCTTTAATTTTTTTGTTAATGCTCTTTCTTTTATTTTTTTTCTTTTTCTTTTATTTTTTCTCTTTTTTTGTTGGGGTTGAAGGGTAGATATTATTTGTTTCTACTTCCTCTAACTCTCCTGGCACTAATAATAATATTATTATTAATAATGATAAAAGTCCTCCCTTGGAAAAAATAAACATAGTCAAGCAAAATAAATCAACACATTGGTCATGGCTCATTCTGTACCTCTAGATTATTGCTATTAAAAAATAGCCCTCTCTGTGCCAGGCATGAGCAAAGTGTTTTACAAAGATATTGGGAAAGAGAGACTAGCATTAACCCCATTTTACATGTGAAGAAACTGAGGGAGACAGAACACACAATCAGGCTGTGTCTGATGATAGATTTTAAATGGAGGTCCCTGATGAAGCTATCATACTACATAGCTGCATTCTGCCAAGTGGTGGTAAGCAGGTTTTACTATTTCTTTTGAAGTCATGATGATAGCCTTAATTTACAGAGAAGAAATTCATACACAAGAAGTTAAAGGACATCCAGTCAATAAGTAACATAATATCATAAATACATAGTCTTAAAGTCAGGAAGTCTGATTTCCAGTTCTGACAAACTGACTCTGTGAGCCAAAGCAATTCACTTCAGCTTTACCTGTTTTCAGTTTCCTCACCTGTAAAATGGGGATAATATAGCATCTACTTCTCTGTACCTGCCTCAGAATAGGCACCTAAGAAATACTTCTCCCCAATAAAAGAAGCTATCTTTAAAAATTACATAATAACACAATAACAGAGGTACAGATTGAGACAAATCAAGGTGTTGATTTATTTTGCTTGATTCTGTATTTGTTACAAGGCAGAATTTTTATCATCATTATTATTATCAGATGGTGGGAGAATTAGGCATGGGAGTAGGAAGGCAGGAAGGAGTAGTACCCCACCTGAATAAAAAGAAAAGAGTAAAAAAAGAGCATCAATGAAAAATGAAATATATAGAAGAGATCAGAAGGAAGTTCAGAAGAGATGGAGACAGGGCAATGTTGGAACTTTGTAGTTAAATTTAATATATACTTTAATAAGATTAGCTAGGTGATGTGGTAGATAGAGTGCCAGAATTGGAATTAGAAAGACTCCTGTTAGTGAGTTCACAGCTGGCCTCAGATACTAGCTAGATGACCCTGGGCCAGTCACTTAACCCTCTTTGCTTCAGTTTCCTCATCTATGAAATGAACTGGAAAAGGAAATGGCAAACCTTTCCACTATCTTTGCCAAGAAAACCCCAACTAGGGTCACCTACAGTCAGATACCAGTGACCAACAATAGCAATCCTTAAAAACAAAACAAAACAAAACAAAAGCTGTACATAATAGAAATTCATAGCATCTTTCTGTCCACCCAGGATGCTAGTTCCATGCTTGTTTGTATTTCTCTCCCCATAGACATTTAATAAATGTTTTCTCATTCATTTATTCATTCATTCACCTCTCTTTCAATGTGTGAACAAGGGTCCATGTGAAATGGGCATAAGCTCAGCTGAAGCCAGAAAAGAGAGAGTGAAAAAGACAAGAGAGATGGTGCATTTTGCCCTTCGGGAAATTCCCAAGTTAATGGGGAAGATTGAAGGAGATGAATACCCCCACCCCCTTTTTGCTGAAAGGACCATCCAATCCTGGATGGCCGATAGATCCAGCTCTGCTTCTTCTCCGCAGGGAGGAGTTGGGGGAGTTGGGTCAGGAAAGAGGTTTATGTGGTACAGAAAGCACAGAATTATTTTCCTGAAATGAACCCTTGCTTCGCTCAGAGACGACAGAAAGTAGTCCCCAAAGTGCTGTGCTTTCAAGATGAAAGGCAGCTCCTGACTTGGACAGCCCAGCCTTTCCCTAGTGACCTTGGCTATGGAAGATGAGTGAAGGTGCCGGGGGCTGTATGTAGATACTTCATCCCTCCCAGTGAAGGTGCATTCAGACTCGAGGAAGCCCAGAGGGGGCATAAAAAGCACATTTCAGCCCAAGTAATGGCTTCCTTTTCCATGCATCGATCTGTGTTGTTTGTAGTCATCATGCCCCGATCAAACGGCATTGATTAAAGAGAGGCTGGGAAAATGGTTCATTTTCACTTTGTTAGTTTTACAATAGAAGCATGGGCTCTAAAGACTGAAGGGGACCACAAGAAGTTATCTGGCTTGTTCCCAGCTTTCAGACAGAATCACATTGCTGATATCTCAGAAAAAAAAAAAGTTGAGATCCAGTCTATTTGCCAAGCCCTTTGAGAAAGAGATTACACATTTTCCTTCTGTAAACCATCCTTTTATCAGCTAATACTGTTCAATGGTAGGGAACCTTTTCTTTCCTTCTCTCTAATGGCCAGCACCTCCCCCTCCCATATATATATATATATATATATATATATATATCTTTTGTATATATGTGTGCAATGTGCAAGCATACATATATACATATATTTTCATATTTATATATATATGTATACATATATATACATATATAAAATATACACATGTTTTCCTCTGTATTCACTTATCTGCATGTCTATTGTATCTCACAACTACAGTTAAAGGTCCTTGAGGGCAGATGCTGGAATTTTTGTTTTTGATTATTCATTCTATTATTGTATCCCTGAGAACTAACATAACACCTGGCACTTTTCCCCCTTTTTTGAACTAGACTCATTATTTCATTAGTATATGGAATGTCTGATAAAGGACCTTTTTATGGATAGCTAAGTGGTACAGGAGGATAGTACCCTGACCTGAAGCCAGGAGAGTCTGAATTTAAAGCTAGCCTCAGACACTTGCTAGGAAGTCAGTTAACTCTGTTTGCCTAATTTTTCTCATCTGTAAACTGGGGATAATAATAGTATCTATATCCCAAGACTATTGTGATGATTGAATGAGATAGCAAGTATAAAATCTTAAACACAGTATCCAGCACACAGTTGGTTGTTAGATTCATTCTCAAAGAGAACCAAAGTGGCATCTCTATGTGGGGGGTCAAGGTAAAGTGTGTCCAGCTGTGGCTGATGAGAGCAATAAAGGGGCACCTAGATGGTGCAGTGGATAGAGCACCAGCCATGGAGTCAAGAGGACCTGAGCTCAAATGTGACCTCAGATACTTAACATTTCCAAGCCTAGGCAAATCACTTAACCCCAATTGCATTGACAACAACAACAAAAAAGAAACCAATACAAGTTTGGAAGACTGTACCACAGATTGTGCACAAATAATCCAGATGAACACATATGGCCATACAGTAAGTATTGTGTTAGCTACTATTATGACAATGCAAATTCACACCTTCTCATCTTAAAGGACCACTCTAAGATGTGTGACTCCCCTGGAATCACACAAATAGTATGTTCCAGATGCAGAACTTGAACCTAGATCCTTCTCATTTTTGAGGTTGACTCTCTATACAAAGTTGCCTCTACATCTGAGCATAGGTATCAGAACCACTCCTTACTAAGTATGTGACTTCCATTAAATTCCTGTTCTAGTGTCTCATTATGGCATGGAGCTATAACTAGGGTGAGCTGGCTGAATCCTTGCTACAGGGCATTAAATTTACTTACATTGAATTGAAGTACTGCAAAAGTAGATAAAAAACAATTTAGTGCCCAGTGAATAAGAATACTAAAATTGGGAGTTATTCATTGCAGGCTGGGGAGAATTTCTCCATTGTTCTTTTGTTTGCCTTTTCATACTCACATTACACACAACACGTCACCACCAACCAATGAATTGTACTTGAGCTTTTTCTTATTTTCACTGGATGATTCCTCCACCTCCTCCAATTCCAGCATACAAACTACCTAGGTATAGCCCAGGTAGTAATGGAATTGCAGTCAGTGTAGAAAAAGTATATGAGATGTTGGGCATTTCACTTAACTTCCCTGAAACTCAATAAATTCATCTGTAAAATGGGGACAAATAATAGTATCTGCCTTGTCTGCCTTACTGGCTTATTATAATTATAGAATTATGAGATTAACGAATATGAAAGTGCATTGTAAGTTTGCCATTTTCTTCTCCAGCTCATTTGACAAATGAGGAAACTGAGGCAAACTGAATTATGTGATCTGCCCAGGTCACACATCTAGTAAATATTTGGAGCTAGAGTTGAACTCTGATCTTCCTGACTTTAGGTCCATCAGTCTATCACTTTTACCACCTAATGTCTAAAGCTCTAAACAGATGTAAGTCATCATCATTATCATGATTTTTAAATTGTTATAACCTCTAGATGAGTACTATTTTCTGAATCTTTTGGATATACTTACTTCTCTTACAATTACTCAACTGTCCTCATAGACTCTACTTTTGCTTTAGTAATAGATTTCAATAATTGAATTTAGAAAATATTAAGTATTTACCAAATGGAAGGCATTGTGTTGGGAGATGAAAAGACAAAAAAAAAAAAAAAAAAAGAAGAAAGAAAAAGAAAATCAATTCCTACCCTCAATATTTATATTCTGATCAGAGCAAAATCAACAGAGAAAAGTATTATAAAGATTCATAGTAACTGTGTTGCAATTTGTAATAACTGAAAAGATGATATAGTATTTTATGAGTAAGCATCTTTAAATTCTATGTGAGAATCTTAACTGGTACCCAGGGTGATCAGTGTTGAGATGTTGTAACAGCCATCAGAATATGGCTGCTTACACTGGAAATCATTTTAATTTGCAAGAACTCCTACTATCCCTGCAGGGCATAGGCACATCCCGTAATAACCAGATTAATAATTCCTTGTTTTACAGGTGGGAAAGCTGAGGCCCAAGGAGGTTAATTGATTTCCTCCCAGGTCATACAGTGAGGCCACAGTGATGTTAGGGCTTCAAAGCCAAGTTGCAGGCAGTTTGCTGGGGCTCTAGGGAATAAACATATTGTTTAATTCCAAATAATTGGGTCAGAAAATAAATAGAATAGCCATGGGGGAGGGGGAGAGAATGGAAAAGGCTCTGCTGAGTTTTCTGGTCCTGCTGGGCACACAAGGGATTTTCACTCAGAAGGATATCAAACAAAAGCAATATGCTGGCTGAAAATTTTCATCTTAAAGGCCTCTGAAGAGGATTGGAAGCATCTCATTCCAACAATGTCCATTTCTATGTGGTTTTGTATATGTCAAGACTCTCCCCTAGGCCTCAGTTTCCTCAGCTGTAAAACTGTAGAAACACTCTTAAAATCTTTCCAATTCTAAAGCCTATGATTCCATGTCCTATAAAGAGGTTGCTTTCACTTATTGGTCAGATGAAACTACAAGTCCTTTTGCAAAAGTATTTGATTTAAGGTAAGCAGAGGGAAATCTGGCCATGGACTAAATAGGATTAGTAGAGAAAACAAATTAGGGGTTCTTGCTTTGTGCTTTAAAGCAAGGCTTAGTCAGTCAATAAACATTTATTGAACACCTACTCCATGCCCGGCACTGTCCTAAGCATTCAGGAGACAAAGAAAAGTAGTCTCTGTACTCAGTGAACTCACATTTTAATAGTAGAGGCAACTATACGCAGATAAGCTATAAAAAGAATTAATGGGAAATGAATAACAGAGGGAAGGCACTAGAATTCTTTTTTTTTTTTTTTAAGGTTTGCAAAGGACTTCATTTTAAAAAATAATAATGGCTTTTTATTTTTCAAAATACATGCAAAGATAGTTTTCAACATTCATTCTTGCAAAATCTTGTGTTCCAAATTTTTCTCTCTCTCTTTCCCTCTTCCACTCCCCTAGACAGCAAGTAATCCAGTACAGTTTAAACATGAGGCCCTAGATAGAATTAAGGTGGGATTTTGTTGTTGTTGTTTGTCCTTAATTTTCCAAGCAGACCATGACTTTGGGGAAGTGGTGCCATGACATACGTGTGAATTGTATTTAACTGAAAGAGGGCTGTGCAAGATCATCTGCCTCACTTTTTCCTCTAGAGCCATCTGGATTCAATGGCAAGATATAGATCAGGACAATTGAAGATGGCCCTGGATGTAGACCTTAGTCTTTTTAAACTAATTTTTTAAAATAGTCTTTTATTTTTCCAAATACATGCAAAGATAGTTTTCATCATTCACCCTTGCAAAATCTTGTGTTTCAATTTTTTCTCCTTCCCCCCCTTCCCCTACATAGCAAACAATCCACTATGGGTTAACCGTGCAAATATTCTAAATATATTTCTACATTCATTATTCAGCACAAGAAAAAAACAGATCAAAAGGGAGGGAACCATGAGAAAGAAAAAATTTAAAACTCATAAAACAAACAACATCTTCCCTAAAAAAAAAAAGCGAGAATACTATGCTTTGATCCATATTCAATCTCCATCATTCCTTCTCTGAGTATGGATGGCTCTTTCCATCATAAGTCTATTGGAACTTCATTACATCACTTCATTGTTGAAAAGAGCCAAGTCCATCACAATTGATTGTCACACCATCTTGTTATAGTTATAAACAAAGTTCTTTTGATTCTACTAACTTCACTTAACATCAGTTCATGTAAGAGTCTCTAGACCTTTCTGAAATCATCCTGCTGGTCATTTCTTATGAAACAATAATATTCCCCAACATTCCTATACTATCATTTATTCAGCCATTCACCAACTGATGGGGATCCACTCAGTATCCATTTCCTTGCCACCACAAAAAGAGCTGCTACCAACATTTTTGCACATGTAGATCCTTTCCCCTTTTTTATGAACTCTATGGTATACAGATAATATAGAGATACTGGGCATGGTTCCAAATTTAAGCTAAGGTCTTTAAAAAGTGCTCAGTTTGACTAAGGCAAAGCCCATTCAATGATTAAGGCTAGGTTAGAAATGAGATAGAAAATGATTTATTTTATTTAGTTTAAAAAAAAAGCAATCTGGAAGAGGAATATCCTCAGGATTTCCCCAAATTGGGACCTGAAGGCATCCAGAGAAGCCAGAATATGGAGATGTAGAGGAAGAGCATTCCAACTCTGGTGTGAAGATATGGAAGGATATTAGTGAGTGTCCAGAGGTAAGAGATAAAGTATCTTGTTTGAAGAGCATCAAGGAGGCAGCTGTCTTTTTACTAGAGTACTAGAAAGGAGTTTAAGGTGTAAGAAGACTGGAAAGGTAGAAGGGGCAAATTAAGAGAAGCTTTAAACCCCAGAGGAATTTATAAATGATTTGAGAGGTGATAGTCACTGGAGTTTACTGAATAGAAAGGTGACAATGGTCAGGCCTGAGCTTTATTAGATACTTTGACAGCTAAATGGAGGAAAAAGAAATGGAATGAGAAGAGATTTGTGGCAGGTAACCAGTCTTGATAAAGTGGATTAAGGCTTAACTTGGCAGTCAGAAGAAAGAAAGGAGCAAGCATTTATTAAATGCCTAATATTTTTCATGCACTGTGCTGAGTGCTTCACCAATATTGCATCATTTAATCTTAGGTACTATTACAGGTACTATTACAATTTCTATTTTATAGTTGAGAAAATTGAAATTAGGTGAGTTGTCCAAGGTCATAAAGCTAGGAAATGTCTGAGGGCCATATTTGAAGTCAGAACCTCTTGACTCCAGACCCAGGGCACTATTATTTTAGTTTCCTATTAACTAGCTTCTTCTAGTTAGAGAACCTGAGTTCACAGTGTGATCGCCATTTATTACCTGGATGTGTTTGGACAAAATGCTTCACCCCTCTAACCTAGGTTGACTTGTCTACAAAATGAAGGTGTTGGACAAAATGACCTTGGGTCATTGTTCCATTGAGTTCCATTGTTGTGTTGTTCAGTTGTGTCTAACTTCTCATGATCCCATTTGATATTTTTTTGGCAAAGATACTGGACTAGTTTGCCATTCTCTTCTCCAGATCATTTGACAAATAAGAAACTGAAGCAAGCAGGGCTAAGTGACTTAACCAGGGTCAAACAGGTAGGAAGTATGTAAGGTAAGATTTGAACTCAGATCCTCCTGACTCCTAGTCTAGTGCTCTAGCCACTATGCCCTCTAGTTGCTTTTGAGTCCTATTCGCACCTAAATCTTCGATTCTATAAGCAACAAAGCAAGTTGTATTTGAATGCTGATAGGCAACTAACTCTCTCAGGGCATAAATCACACAGTCTACAGTAAAACTTTGTCAATGTTTACATCATATGGTACTCAAGTTCCACTGTGTAATTATAATGATCAAGTTTGTCCCCAAAGAAGACAGGTAAAAATAGAATTCTCTTCTTTGAGGAGGTTGGGGACTATGAGTGCAGAATATTGTCCACACTGTCAGACTGAGGAATTGATGTGCAATTTAGTTTTGCTGAACTGATTTCTTACCTCATTTTTTTCTCTTATTCTTTGTTTTGAGGGATTCTTCTTTAGACAGAGGTGAAAGATTTAGACATAATTGAAAATGAAGGGGAGGTAGGGAAAAAACTATCAATAAAAGTTTTTTTTAAGTATTCAAATTGTTCTGTGTCCTTGGCACTGTGACTACAAGATAGAGGAGAAAGTCAACAAGAATTAGCAATAGAGCTTTCATGCATATAAGCAAATGCTTATAATTACCCATGCCTAAAATCTGGGACAATTTCAAGGCTAGAAGAGACCTCTATAGCCACCAACAGTTAGTTAAAGAATACTTCCACAACTGATCCAAAAAGGTTACTGAAACCTTTGTTTGAGGGCATCCAGTTAAAGTGCACTGTACTCTTTCCTGACGTGGCTCCTTCTATTTTACATAGTTTTAACTACTTGAGATTGTGTGAAAGAAATTCACATTATTATGTGTCAGCTATTTGAGAGGTAGCTAAAACTGTAGGAGAAAGTATATTTGCCAAGAAGATAAGCAGGATCTGCGTGGCATGGTAGAAACAGAGATGGCCTTGGAGCCAAAAAGACCTGAGTTCAAATCTTACTTCATATTTTTCCTAGCTGAATAACATGGGGCAAGTAATTTAATATCTCTAGGTCTCTGTTCTTTTTACTAGATGGAAATAATAATCACACATACTTCACAGGGTTTTGTGAGGACCAAGTAAGATAACATATGTACAGCATTTTGCGAATCATGGAAAAACTAGTTATTTTTACAAGGGCCGAAAATAAAATCTTAGGAAATACCAGCATTTAAGAGGTAGGAGGAAGATGAGTTGCCATCTCCAAAGGATTCAGAAAGAATGAATAGAGACAAAGGGATATCAAAGAGAGTGGTCTTGCAGAAGCAAGAGATTAGACAACATATAAAAGGAAGGTGGAATAAGCAAAGATCGTTAGAAATGGTGATAAGGAGGTCATCAGAGGTTAAAAAAAACACTTTAAATGTGAATGGAAGATAGATTAAAAGAGCATTGAGTCAATGAAAGTTGGCAATATTGGCTTCCTTTTTAAGTCGGTGCCAAAGTGGAGAATGAATAATGAATGGTTATTGAGCTAGGTAGAAGGATCGAGGAAAGGCTTATTTTAGAATGGAGATGAACTGAGCTTTCTGGTAGGCCAATAGGAAGGAATCAGTGGAGAAGAAAAGATTGAAGATTCATAAGAAAGAATGATCAGAAGTACAATGTCCTTGTGTAGGAAGGAGAATAGATAGATTCACCTTAGCAAGAAACAAATTGACTTGTCAATGGAGACAGAAGGCTAGAAGGAGAGCAAGATGGTTGAAGGCACAGAAACTTTGAGGTGCTGAGGATGGAAGGTAAGAGTGCTCATGAGCTCTATCTTCTCATTGAAGTAGAGTCTAAGTTCATATTCAAGGAGCAGAAAGAATGGAGCTGTAGTTGAAGAGACTATGATAGAATCATGGAGTTGGGTAAGAAGATTGCCAAAGAACATCATGGGGTGGTAGAAACACTGAATTTGGAGTCAGAAGACTTGAGTTTGAATTGTGCTTCTCCCATTTATGTGACCTTTGGAAAATCACTCTTTTCTGAGCCTCAATTTCTTCAACTGTAATATAAAGGAATTGAAATACTTGATATTTAAACTACATCCTAAAAAAATATCGAGGCTCAAACATTCAGAAGAAAATCACCTACTCTCTCTATACACATATTTGTATGTCAGCTATTTAAGAGGTAGCTGAAGCCATAGGAGAAGGTATATTTGCCAAGGATATAAGAGGTGGCACAATAGAAAGAGAGATGGCCTTGAGTCAAGAATACCTAAATTCAAGGAAAACAAAAGTTTAGATATAAATGTCCTAAGGACATTTTGTAGCTGGATGACATGGGGGCAATCAGTCAACATGCAATCAATCCACAAACATTTATTAAGAACTTATGAGCAACTGTGGGTACCTAAGTGACACAGTGGATAAAACATTGGGCCTGGGGATAGAAGGTCTCATCGCCCTGAATTCAAAAACAGCCTCAGACACATTAGCTGTAAGATCCTGGGCAAGTCTCTTAATCCTGTTTTCCTCAATTTTCTTATCTGTACAATGAACTGGAGAAGGAAATAGTAAGAAAACCCCAAAGAGGGTCACATTGAGTTGGACGCTGCTGAAATCACTCAAGAACAACCACCAAAATTTGAGCAGTTGAGCTCAAAGCATTGTGTTACAGAGAAAAAATAAAAACATTCCCCACTCTCAAAGAACTTACATTCAATAGGAAAGGCTACTCATAAATTTGAACATACAAACTAACTACCGTGTAGACAGAAGGTAACATTATAAGGGAAAGCAATACCAGCTGCAGGTTGGGGGTGAGGATGGGATGGATCTGAAACACCTTTCAGAGGTGGTAGCACCTGAGTTATAAAGGAAGTTAGGGATTCTAAGAGACAAATGTTAGGAGAGAAAGCATTTTAGGTATAGGGAATCAGAAGATGGAGTGTTATGTATAAGTAATAGCAAGTAAGCCAATGTGGATAGATGATAGAATTTGTGAAAGGGAATAGTAGGAAGGGTTGAGCTGTAAACAGCTATAAATGTCAAAGAAGGAGCTACATATGTGTGTATGTAAGCACATACATATGTACACATTCTATATAACATATACATTTTTGTGTGTATATGTGTGTGTGTGTGTGTGTGTGTGTGTGTGTGTGTGTGTGTGTGTGTGTGTGTGTGTGTGTGTGTATACTGCCACTGATTGGCAATGGAGAGAGGGAATAATGATGACATGGTCAGACCCAACCTTGGGAAAATCACTTTGGCAGCTGTGTGGAAGATGAATTTAAATAGGGAAAGATTTAAGTCTGAAAAGATCAATTAAAAGATGATTGCAGTAACAATAATCTGGATAAGAAGTGATAAGTGACTGAACTAGGGTAGTAGTTATATGAATGAAGATAAAGGGATGCATGTGAGAGATGCTTAGAGAAAGAAATGACAAAATTTGACAAGTGACTGAATATTCAGGTAAGTAAGAATGAGGAGTTAAAGATTTCAAACCTGGGTAACTAAGAGTATAGTAGTAGCCTTGACAGTAATAGGAATTTTAAAAGAAATTTGGAAGATAATTTTGAGGCATGTTCAATTTAAAATACTGAAATATCATCTTCACTTAAATATATGTCTTTTCCCTCAAACTCAATCTGTTCCAAAATATGCTCATCTTCCTCCTTGTTCCCTTCCCTACTTATCTTATTTCTTTCCACATACCATAATTGTTTGAGCATCAGGCTAAAAACCTTTGTATCTTTTTATATTCTTTCTTTTCCTTCATTTGCTGAAGCCACAGTCACCAAAACTGCCATTTCTTTAAAAACATTTTCCTTTTTTCCTTTATTCCCACTGCTGCCTAACGAGATTATTTCATGCCCTAATTACCGTAGTAACCTCCTACCTACCTCCAGTCATTTCTCCAGCTATTTAGTATAAACCTATTGTAAGATTAATTTTTCTTAATCTCCATTTTTTTCTCAGGTTATTCTCCTAATCAAAGATCTTCAGTGATTCCCCTTTGCCTATTGCAGTGGTTTCCAAAATTGTATGTGTCTAATGGTGGCTATAGCAATGACCCATAGAGTTATTATTCAGTTGATCAGAGGGTTGTAAAATGGGTTGCAACCCACTGTCCACTGAATACCAATTATAGACTGGTGCCCAAATAACTACTCCTTTACCTATTATCTCCATACCTTTCCAATCTGTATACTCTCACCACTGTTCTCATGGCTATGTGTGGATATTGGTACTTCTCTTCTTAGTTTCAACCTGTATACAACTACCAGTTATTTGTCCAAAAGTACAAGTCCGATTACATAAACTACTACTCAGTTAAAACAAAATAAAACAAAACAACTCTATTCAGTAAACTCCTTAGTGACTCTAGGTTCAACTATTTTTGTCTTTATTTTACCCTTTTAAATAGTCTAGTTTTGTATATTTCACAATACATATCATTATTAGTGTAGTGGTATAAATTATTTATGAATAAGTAAATTAAGAGCAGCTAGATGGCACAATGGGTAGAATACTGGTCCTGAAGTCAGGAGAACCTGAGTTCAAATTCAGACTCAAATACTTCCTAGCTATGTAACCCTTGGCAAGACACTTAACCCTAATTCCCTCAGAAAAAAAAAAAAAGAAACAAAAAACAAACAAACAAAGGAAAAGGTGAATAAGTAAATATAAATATATTTGGTGGTACATACTAAATAACTTTACTGAGAAAAGTGAACAACCAAAAAAATTTGAGGACCCTTGATTTACAGGATGATACCCAAATAATCTCAATAAGGAACTCAAGACTTTCTATCATCTGGCAACATTCAACTTTTTTCAACTTTATCTCTCACTACTCCCCAGCACACCCTCTTTACTATGATCAACTGATTTCCTTACTTTCCATACACAGACCTTTCTTATATATGTTGTTGGTAAGTCATATCACAAAATCATGACTTCTCCAATTCATTTTAGAGATGAAGAAACTGAGGCAAAGTTAAGTGATTTGTCCACCGTCACAAAGCCAGTGTTTGAGGCCAGCTTTGAATTTAGGAAAATGAGTCTTCCAGGCCTAATACTCTATTCACTATACCATCTAGCTTTCTTAATGCCTATCTTGATGCCTATACTCAAGTTGTTTCCTTAGACAAACATTAGTCTCAATCATGGCTATCTTTTGTGGCACAGTTCATGACCCACCTCTTCTATGAAGCCTTCTCTGATTATTCCAGACCATAGTTCTAGTGCCCTGACATGCAGTATCCCATGATTACTTCTTTGTACTTCCAAATCAGAATGTAATCAAAGTGAGTCAAGGCAATTTAAATAGACTTGTGATGGAAAGAACCATCCTCCTCTAGAGACAGGCTGAATGTGAATAAAAATAAAGTATTTTCACATTTTTTGTTATTATTATTGTTTGTTTTCTTTTCTTTTTTCTTCCTCATGTTTTTCCCCCTTTTGATCTGAATTTTTTCATGCAGCATGGCAAATGTGGAAATATGTTTAAGAAAATTGTGCATGTTTAACCTATATGTTTAACCTTGCTATCTAGGTGAGGGAGAAAAATTTGGAAAACAAGGTTTTGCAAGGGTAAATGTTGAAAACTATTCTTTGCATGTATTTGGAAAAGTAAAAAGGTATTATTATTATTTTTTTAAAAGAAGGTAATCTTCTTGAGAATAGGGTCTATGTCTTAGATCCAGTGCAGTACTAGCCACATAGAAAATGCTCAAAAAATAATTGCTTATTTCATTGGTAGATTTGATTGATCCTACTTGAACTGTTTGGAATGAAAGGAAGAAACAGCAGCAAAGAATAATGGAAAGATCAAAGGATTTGTCATCAGAAGACCTGGTTTCAAATTCCAGTTTTTTGACACCCTCCCTCTATAACCTCAGCCAAGTCACCTTGAGTCTAGAATCTTCATCTCTAAATAGAGAATAAATGTAGTAGATAGGACCTCTGAAGTCAGAGGAACTGCTTTCATATTCTAACTCTAACACTCACTGCTTATGTGATCTTAGGCAAGCCTCACTCCAAGTCTTAGTTTTTTCATCTATAAAATAAGCAGGTTGATTTAAAAGAACACTGGGCTTCCTTCTGACTCTAGATATGTGAATCTTTGGATAAAGACTTTACTAGAATCAGAGCTTCTTAAATTTTTTCCACTTGCAAGCCATTTTTGCCCAAGAAATTTTTACATGACTCAGGGGATATATGTATATAAAATAAGTGTACAAATTAAACATTTACTGATAATAAATCATAATTTCACAATCCTCATATTCAGTTGAGTGACCCCATATGGAGTCACAACTTACACCTACAACCTAGTTTTAGGGACTAAATTATCTCCAAGGACCCTTTCAGTTCTAAATCTGAGATCATTTTTTCCGGTTTATATGTCTTCATGCTTCCTGGGTCTAAACAGCCAGAGGTTTCCAATAAAGCTATTAAACAATGAACAGAGAACAAACAAAGGAACTGTGATGATTTGCCTCTGAGTTTTTAATAAAACCATGCCTGTCATACTGAACCAGTGTGCTAGGAAACATCTCAATTTCATTCTCCTGGGAGCTCTTATTAGAAATGAGTTTCAGGTTGATAATGATGTAACCCTTTGTTTTAAAAAAAATCTAGAGGGGACCTCATAAGTAACTAGAGACTCCTACTAATAAAAGAAATCTTGAGAGAGCCTCAAGTTTAGCTCTTGCCTCCAGGAACAGAAGTAAGCAGTTAGGTACCACACTCACTTTCAAGGAGATGTTATTTTAACCTCAAACAAACCTGGCCTTATTTGAAAGGCATTTTTTTTTGCATTTTAAATAACCATGGCTCTCTATGCAGGTATCTCTGATATTCAGAGATTTATCCTTAATGATAAGTACAGGGTACATGAATTCATGCACTTTGGGCCATCATTTCTATGACTTTCTCTAGACTTTTCCCTACAGGGGAGGCAGGATCAATGTTTTTTTTTTTTTTTTCTGGAAAGTAGAATTAGGGAGAAGTACTAGACTAAGGGCCCACAATTAACATAGCCTCATCCCCTCCTACTACCTCCCCATATCTCACAGGAATCAAGTACTCACATTTTATTATTTTAAAAAATTAAATATTTGTACATATCTTTTGCTTTTACATTATATACATTTCTTGATGTATCCCTCCTCCTTACAGAGAATTCTAACAAAGAATAAAATGGGAGGGAGGTCAGAAATAGTTCAGCAAAATTAATCAATGCAGCATTTTTCAATATTTTGAAATAGCTTGATAGTTTATGTCCTATCAATTGGGGAATGGTTAAACAAATTATGTTACCTAAATGTAATGGAAAATTGTCACATATTCATAATGAATATGATGAAAACATAGCAAGGATAAACTGATACAAAGTAAGTTAAGAAGAGCAAAGAAAACAATATCCTAATATCTGTGAAGCAGTAGGAAATATCTTCTGATATTTCTTCTTTGGGGCTAAATTTGCTCTATAAAGAGCAAATTATAAAAATTATAAAATTTTGCAAAATTCAGTATTATTTTGTTGTTCTTCCATGTTACATATATATATATATACATATATATAGTTTTCCTTGTTCTATTTAATTCACTTTATATCAATTAATATAAGATATATATGTCTTCTCTGTATTCATTACATTCATTATTTCTTATATCACAATAATAATTTTCCATTACTTTGTACCACAGTTTAGGTACTTACCCATAGAATATCTGAGTCAAATGACAAGTATTTCCAGTGCTTTAAATAATTCCAAATTTAACATTAGCCTTTAAACATTTAACATTTAAAAAAATGTTTAAACCAATTCATAGCTCCACTGGCAGTGCATTAGTTTGCCTAATTTGCAACAACCCCTCCAATATTGCCTGTTTCTGTCTTTTACCATCTTTCTAAATTTGCTAGGTGTGAGAAGCCTCAGAGTTGTGATTTGAATTTCTCATCTCATTAGAGATTTTGAATTTCTCATCTCATTAGTGTATTTCTTTGTTGTTGTTGTTGTTTATTTAATTTTTATTTTATTTTATAATTATAACCTTTTTTTTGACAGTACATATGCATGGGTAATTTTTTACAACATTATCCCTTGAACTTACTTCTGTTCAGATTTTTTCCCTTCCTCCCCCAACCCCCTCCCCCAGATGGCAGGCAGTCTTATATATGTTAAATATATTACAATATAGTCTAGATACAATATATGTGTGTAGAACCGAATTTCTTGTTGCACAGGAAGAATTGGATTCAGAAGGTAAAAATAACAGTTTACACTCATTTCCCAGTGTTCCTTTTCTGCATGTAGCTGATTCTGTCCATCATTAATCAATTGGAATTGGATTAGCTCTTCTCTATGTTGAAGAAATCCACTTCCATCAGCATACATCCTCGTACAGTATCATTGTTGAAGTGTATAATCTTCTGGTTCTGCTCGTTTCACTCAGCATCAGTTGATGTAAGTCTCTCCAAGCCTCTCTGTATTCCTCCTGTTGGTCATTTCTTACAGAACAATAATATTCCATAACATTCATATACCACAATTTACCCAACCATTCTCCAGTTAATGGACATCCATTCATCTTCCAGCTTCTAGCCACTATGAAAAGGGCTGCCACAAACATTTTGGCACATACAGGACCCTTTCCCTTCTTTAGTATTTCCTTGGGATATAGACTCTATTGTATATCTTGAAAGAAAGCATTAGCAGAGATCTCACTTTGAACATTGGCCTTTGTGTTCAGATAGAAATTTCAAATACCTCAGACCTGAAGATTCACTAGTATCATCCAAACTAGGGAAATCTATTCCTCCCATTTATTGGAGGGAATATGAGGCTTAAAAGAACTAGAGCCATTTCTATCACTTATTCGAGGGACTAGAAGGCCATAGAATGCTAGAGCTACATCTGGATAGGCCTTCTTGGAAAATTAATTCTTCCATTTACTAGAGCACCTATAAAGCTCACAGAATATTTATGTTATCTGGCTCACCATATTGGTTTGGTCTTATGTTTGTAGTTATACTCTTTATAAATAGGTATGAACCTATTTCCCTGCCCAGTAAACACAATGTAATAAACACAATTAAATTTTTCTTTGTTTATTGAGGAGTTCAAATCATTTTACAGTGTGGATCCAGATTATAGAGGGCCTAGAAAGCCAAGCAAAGGAATTTAGACTTGGTACTATATGGAATGAGGAATCAGGGAAGTCACAGTATGTATCTGAGATACAACTGGTGAAAAAGTCTTTGTAACATTGCTGGCTGGGGTTACAAGAAGTACCTTTTGTCTTGGAAATTAACAGAAAGATTATTGGCCTAGAGGAAGGGATAGAAATCTACCAAAAAATATAAAAATTGTAGAGATTTCCCCTAGAGACAACCACCATGAAAAACCCAAGGGAATCAGTTGGCTCTACTTACTTTGTTCCAGGCATTCTAAGAATACAAAAAGGCAAAAGACAGTCTACCCTCAAGGATCTTCCAAGCTAGTGGGGAAACAATATGAAAACAAATTTATATAAAGTAAGCTAAACAAGTTAGATGCAGGACAAATAAGAGATAATTAAGAGAGGAAATGCACTGGCATTAACATTCCCTTCTAAAATGTAGCTGAAACCATCCAGAGAGATCAAGGGACTCTCAAAGTCTAATAGAAATGATCAATAATATTCCATGATATGCTACTCTCAGGATTAGAACCACAACCAGCCTTCAGAAAGGTATGAAAAGTATTATCATTCACATTTTAGAAGAAGAAAGTAAGATGCAGAAGTGAAGAAGTACTGTCTCACAGATACATAACAAGGACTCAAATCCAAGGGTTTTTTTTCCATTTCCTTGTTACAATAGTGAAGGCTACATGCTGCATTTTGTCTCTCTCATATTTTTTTGGAGTGATGGTAGTGGTGATAAAACAAAAACAATAAACCCTGTGATTTTACTGCTAAAATGAATTCCTGCTGAGAAAACTCCCTATATCCATGCATTTTGTTACTTGACCTACAACTTATAGCCTTAGTGAAATTCCTAGATTATTTAGAGGTTAAGTGCAAACAGGACCACTCAGTCAGTAACAGAATTAGAATTCAGGTCTTCCTGATACTTGAGACCAGTTCTTTATCCACTACACCAGTCACCCTCCCCAGAATTTATCTTACATGCTTTTTTAAACATAATAAGCAAGAAAGAAGAACTAGAGATATAATCAATCACTTCCTTAACTTCTTCAGAGAGCAGGAGTGAGGGCATCAAGGAAAAGGTGCTAGCAATAACAACCCGGGACCACGTGATGTGGTCCTGATGTGATCTTGATGTCCATGTATGGACAAACTATGACTTAGTGAGGTAGAATGGACTAAATAGGGATGGTATCAGGGAGTACTTGCATGGTGTTTATTTAAGTCTTTAGACCTGCACCTAGACAAAGGATCTGTTACTGCATTGGTTCTTCATTTCTATTATGGATCATTTATTCTCTATTAAAATCTTGCTCTATTGCCTTTCCTTATGCAAAAGTGGCCTCAAATTCTTGAAAGTTATGCTAACAAAGTGGGAGCATTAGCTTCTTCTTGTTGTTTAGTTATTTTCAGTCATATCCAACTCTCCATGACCCCATCTGGGGTTTTACTGGCAGAAATTCTACATTGGTTTGTCTTTTTCCCTTCCAGATCATTTGATATTTGAACAAACTGAGGCAAGCAGTGTAAAGTGACTTGTCCATGATCATACAAGTAGTGTCAAAGTCCAGATTTGAATTCAGGTCTTCCTGACTAAGGGGGGAAGTCTATTCACTATATATTTAGCTTTTAGAGAGCATTATCAGGTCCCACCATTCTGAAAAAACTTTCTATAGGAATTCAGAAATAAACTGTATATCTGTCATCTGAATGCTAGTCTAGTTAAGTTCTAAGGACCTTAGCACCAGAAGGATATCCTCAGTTGACATGAGTTGACAGCAATTCATGAAGAACATGGACTTAAGCTTCAAAGGATTTCTGCCTATGTAAATAAGAGAATAGTCCTGAATTTTTGACATATTGCAATGTGTATTTTACATTCTACAATTACCTCACATGGAACAAAAGATCATTGGTTCACTGTGATTTTAAACTAGAGTGGAGAAAGGAATGCCATTGGAGAAACTCTAGGGAATTGGGAAGTAGCATGGTATAGTGGGAAGAATGCTGGATTTTGACATCAGAGAATCTGTGTTCAGATCCCAGATCAGCTTTCCACTACATGTGAATTTGGTTTAGTCATTTAACTTCTCTGGGACTTAGTTTTCTCATCTATAAAATGAGGGATGTTCAATTGAATGATCACAGAGGTCCTTTCCATCTCTAAATCTATAAGCTTGCAAAAGGCAGTAATTCAGGGAGGGGAAAGCAATTTTTGATGCTCCCTTCTTGGGTGAAGATGCCAAAGAGGGATTTAAGAGAAAAATATGAGTTAGTATATGTTATTTTTTCACATCTGATTATCCCTCTTGCTCTGTCTCTCTCCCTGGTTCTTCTGTATCAACCATCTGCTTCTTCCAGAGCTCATGGGTCTCTCTCAACTGTCCTCTCTGGTAATTGTAGGTTGCAACAAAAGTTCATTTTCAGGAAAGGGTCGCTGTTCCCCTTATTAAAGCCCTCCTCCTTTCTACTTCCAGAAAATAATCCATCTGTCTTGGAGCTGCTATCACCCTGCATATCTTGTCATTTTCCTTCTGTAAAATAGCATCCTTAATGATGATATTAATAACATGGCATAATATCATAATTGTGACTCACAGGCATATTGTGAAAGATAATCAATGTCTGAGAAGTACTTTGCACACACTGATTACTATGCAAATTCTAAGTAACAGTCACAAACAGAAAGGACATGAAGGCTTAGGAATATCATTTAAGATGCTTCCCCAGTTCTGGTTTGTATGGCAGGACAGGGTCAGAAATCAGACTTAAGAGAAAATAAGTTGACTTTTCTCAGACTTTTCTCAGATCCATGACTTTTTTTTGTGCCTGGGATAGAATGTAGTCTCCCTGAAGGTAGGGACTGTCTCACTTTTTTATTTGTACATTAGCATAGTTCCTAGTTCATAGTAAAACCTGAATAAATGATTATTGACTGATTGATTAATTGACTAAATCACAATACATCTAGCCTGGCATATGAACTAAAAGAGGCACCCTCAGGTGGATATAGTTTTGTTCAGGAATTTAATGGCTAGGGCATCAATCCCCATCCCTGGAGATTTTGGAAGAGAAGAGAAAATAGTCCATTTTCATTAATTATTTCCAATAAGGAGCTTAGAAGGTTAGTTACTTCTTCTTGCTTTGAGAAGCTTGATTACCAAGGGTTAGAGTTGCAGATTAGTAGCCATTCTAAAGAGGAAACAGTTGCTTTGGGGAAGAGGACTGGGATAGGACTTGAAGCCAGCCCTCCTAAAATCTTTAAAGTGTCATAATAAAATGTTCTATCTAGAAGAGAACTTTGGGATCATCCAGTTCAAGTCCTTTATTTTATAGAGAAAAAAACTGAAATTTCTCCTAGAGAAAAGAAATGGCTTGCTCCGTTACAAAAGAAGGCTTATTTAGTTGAGGCTGAGCTGAAGTAGAATCATAGAGACTAAATCTCATGGACCCACACTCTGTTAGAGCTGAATGGGATGGTAAATACTAGCTTAGCCAGCCTCTTCATTTTACAGAGGAGAAAAGAGGACTAGAATGAGTGTCAGAGCAAGGACTAAAATCCTGATTTTTGGAAGCCCAAGCCAGCAGAATTTCAGCTGGGTTGTTGAAATCTAATCTTCTGAGATTTGGCCCCAGGATCATTCAAAGGGCACTGTGGTTCTGTCCTGACTCCTGATTTCATAATTTAGGTCAACAGCTTGAATGGGGATGGGTAGGAATGGCATTCAGTCTTCCTGGTTACATTCTGACTCCAAGCTCATCTATGCCAGGCTGGGCAACCCCATCCTTTTCTAAGGGAAACAAGGATCTGTACCAGATTGAAGTGATTTATGGGCAGTAGATGGTCTACATATTCTCTTTTCCTAACTGCCTTCGCTCACCATTGTCACCTGGGAATCTGGGTTGCCCATATATGGTAGAGGTACTTGGAGGACCAGATTGCCAGTTCCCAAGGTCAGGACAGCCCTCCCTTTCTCTGATTACAGACTAGAGATCAGATTTCTAACAGCTACAGCATCTGCTTTCTCTTCCTAGCCACTGCCAGAAGGAACTTGAGAGAAATTATTAAATTAGAATCCAGGAATTTTCTTTTTTTATTTGTTCATTGAGAGCCAGTTCTCATGGAAGGTGAGCCTCTGAAGGACATGGCTAATTGAGATTATCCTTATCCTTTGGGGACCATGCTAGTCAATCTTGGGTGGGACCCCATATAGCCAACAGATCTCCCTTGTTAGAGTGTAACCAGAATTCAGTCTGGATCTGTTATTACCTTGCAGAAAAGAGGAACTGCCCTTATCCCCATCCATTAGAGTTTAGGATGACCCAGCTCATGATGGAAAAAACAAACAAACAAAAAAAAAAAAACAGAGTGATACAAATGGAGATTCCCCTTGGCCAAATGGCTGGAAGTTTATGAATTTCGTGATTGCACCATGTTCCTAGGAGCTAAAGACTTCGAACCCATCTCTTCATTAAATGTACATCAATTAGGGTTGATTTTCACTTGTCAAAGCCATTCCCTTTCAAAAAAATATTTGAGGCTTTTAAGCTCTCCATGTTTTTGTCTTTGGTAGTAGCTAGCCTAAATAAT